>NC_061094.1:71536929-71656929 GCF_015104395.2 Macrobrachium nipponense | reverse complement strand
AGGTAGGGAGAGATTAAGGGAGAGAAAGATGGAGGGAGTGAGAGGCAGGCTGAGGGAGAGAAAGAGGGAGTGAGGGAGATAAAGAGGGAGGGAGAGAAAGAGGGTGGGAGCGACAGATTAAACTAGAGAAAGATTGGGGGGAGAGAAAGAGGAAAGAAAGAGGGAGAGAAAGAGGGAGATAAAGAGGAGAGAAAGAGGGAGATAAAGAGGAAAGAAAGAGGGAGATAAAGAGCGAAGGAGAGAAAGAGCGAGAGAGAGACAGATAGAGGGAGGGAAGGAGGGAGAGAAAGAGGGAGGAGTGAGAGGCAGGTTGAGGGAGAGAAAGAGGGAGGGAGGGAAAGAGGTTGGGAGAGACAGATTAAACTAGAGAAAGACTGAGGGAGAGAAAGGGGAAAAAATAAAAGAGAGAAAGAGGGAAAAGAGGGGCCTAACCGAAAGAGAGGGAGAGGCGTAGGCAGAGAAAGAGCGAAGAGAGACAGATGGGAGAGAAAGAGAAGGAGACGGGGTGACAGATAGAGGGAGAGAAAGAGGGAAGGAGAGACAGATAGAGGGAGAGAAAGAGCGAGAGCGAGACAGATTGATAGACAGAAAGAGGGGAGAAACCCAGATTGAGGGAGAGACAGAATGAGAGAAAGGAGAGACAGTTGAGGGAGAGAAAAAGGGAGGGAGAGAAAGAGAAAGAGAGAGAGACATATGCGCGCGCGCGCACTATAAAGAGATAACAAGGAAATATCGAAAATGAGGTCAACGACGATTGAGTCTGTTTGAGGAGGAATTAAGGTCTCTCTCTCTCTCTCTCTCTCTCTCTCTCTCTCTCTCTCTCGAATGCCAAAACCCCGTTAAACAGAATATAAATAATGGAACCGGGAAAAACAGTCAACTGAAAGAATGGACAAATAAAAATAAATAAAAAAATAAATAAAAAAATAAGTAAAAATTTACCAGAAGTTCCTTCTGCGCAATCGAGTTTGCTGTATACAGGAATACACCCTCTAAAACTCAAGAGCTAGTTACACACCTGTGTCTCTCAAGATGAATAATTTGCGTCTACTTATGATAAATTACCGCGGAGTAGATAATAATTATTTTTCACAGTCCTAATTACCGGATTTTCAGAGGTAATTAACCTTTATAATTAACCGTGTGGTGGTCCCCAGAAAGGCGTGGGTGTTTAATTATGGCTTACAATATGTTTACCTTGAAACATTAATCCACCTCTCTCTCTCTCTCTCTCTCTCTCTCTCTCTCTCTCTCTCTCTCTCTCTCTCTCTCTCTCTCTCAGACACACTTCGGATTATTACAGCAATAATATGAAAAGAATAAAAATAAGTAAAAGAATAAAATCTAATTTTTAATTGAATAAAACTTAAAGAGGATCTGTTAGTATTGAATTGATGTGACTCTCTCTCTCTCTCTCTCTCTCTCTCTCTCTCTCTCTCTCTCTTCCACGTAAACCCTTTTCTAGAACGACAATAAAATTATCCTCAATATGAGGTCTATTATGTATGTATACGTATGTATATGTATGTATGCTTCTAATACTGATACATTATGTACATGTATGTAAATAAATTCTTTCTGTTAAAACAGGATAAGTCTCAAGTATAAAAGGTCCATTAAAACACTCTGGTTTAAAGCCTAGGACTATATTATGTCGGTGGACTAACTTCCACCCTTATGAAATAGTGAATCTTGAATATATATTATATATATATATATATATATATATATATATATATATATATATATATATATATATATACACAAACCTACACCCATACACATTAAACACAATGTATTTAGTGTCTACAAACCCGCACTCATACCTACAAAATACTCTGTTTGCATTTAGTATCTACAGACCTACACCTATACCTACAAAATACTTTACATTTAGTATCTAACCTACACTAAATACTTTTTTCTACCTCATTAGCGCTACGGTTCCAAACAGGACACTAATTGCGCGAAAATGAAAAGGAATATGGCGCACAAATTGGCTTTATGAGTCAATATAGCCCAATGTACGGAATCCACTCGAAAGTACTCGCTGCGTAATTCCTGCAATTCAACCCACCATTATACAGGGTGTCCATTAAGTCCCGGTACCATTACAAGTATTTATAGCTTGGAATGGTACCGGGACATTATGGACACCCCGTACAAGCGGTGAATTTCGTTTGTAAAGGCCAAATTCGTGAAAGCTCTCGGTCGAAAGCTCATTGCTTTTCCTTTTCTGCCGAGAGGCTAATTATATTATTATTACCCTTAGCGTTTAAGTGAAAATTCTCCTCTCAACCATTCTGGATGAGGATTCATTTGGAGATGGGAGTGGAGGTACGAGATCAGATGTATATGATCTAACCCCTCCCCCTCTCTCTCTCTCTCTCTCTCTCTCTCTCTTCTCTCTCTCTCTCTGTGGACATACTACTTAACGATCTCTCTCTCTCTCTCTCTCTCTCTCTCTCTCTCTCTCTCTCTCTCTTTGTGGACATACATACTAACACTCTCTCTCTCTCTCTCTCTCTTTGTGGACATACATACTAACACTCTCTCTCTCTCTCTCTCTCTCTCTCTCTCTCTGTCGCCATATATGTTAATCTCTCTCTCCTCTCTCTCTCTCTCTCTCTCTCTCTCTCCTCTCTCTCTCATGATTACAACGAGTCTACTAAATGAGGCCCAATTACGGCTTTCGCTCTCAAAAAAAAAAAAAAAAAAAAAAAGCCATACTGAAATGAAGAGGAGAGAGATGCATTATATCAGATGGTCAGATCATATAATTATCATATTTCTGTGGCAGATCTGTGACGCCTTACTTAAATGTTCTATTTAATCTGAATACATGGCATTGTCTTCTTTAAGAAATGGAAGATGAGATACACACTGAACAGTTTACTCAATTTTCCCGAAATATATCAATTTTTTTTTCCAGAGGAGTGGCTTCTACTGGAAAACAGATCGACATAAGAGTATGACTGCTACAGGTAATGTCAAAAGCCAGGTGCCAATTATGGCGACGAGAGCCTGCAAACAACAAACGTTTCCCCTTTTGGAAATAGTATTGTGATCGCCAGATAGGAACGTCCTCTTAACTTCAGTTTAATTAGGCTCAACGCAGTAAATGTCGGTTACAGGAATAGGCAAGAACTCTTCTCTCCGCGCTGCTAGTAGGTTACGCTGGTCCGCTGGTATAGTAGCTAGTGTCGTGAGATGCCGCTCAAATATCGCGAGTTCGCGCCTCACCCCAGGGCGATAAGAAAAAAAAATCACTGGCTCTGTATCGTGATCAGTTACTGCTGCAGTATTGGGGGTCTTTAGCGGTGGGAGGTTGGAACCTACATTCTTTGGAAGCTTGAATTTCAAGTCAGTGGCTCCTTTTGTGGGCTTATTCCATGTGAATAGGTTTCATCTGAATAATTATCATAAAAATAATTAGATAAAACTGATTTAAGAATGTGCTTTTTTGTTGGGAAAAACACATTTAGTAAATAAATCTGAGTAATATATCACCTATGTTAGAAGTCTATATTATATCTATTGCTATTGCAACTAAATGTTTGCAAGAATGGACACATGCAACCCAATTGATAAGGTAAACAAACAAACAAATAAAAAATATTCTACACGCAAGTTCAACAGAAAACTAACATTTTCTAAAGCTTTCTAAAACCCTCTGGAAACCCTTTTTTGTAGGAATACCTACAAGCTCCCGAATCCCATATATTGGGTATTGAGGCTACCCAAATGCCCCAAGAACCACCAACAGAGAAGGATGGATACCCAGGTATACCATGACCCAGCTATAGCATGTCTCCTTCCAACTAGGACACTTCTCTACAATCGTCTTTCCTCTCCGTCTAACTCAAACTTCCTTCCTCTCTCTCTCTCTCTCTCTCTCTCTCTCTCTCTCTCTCTCTCTCTCTCTCTCGCTTTGTTAAGTCGATGCAAGTTGCTTAATTAGGAGAGCAAAGTTTAGGATGCAGTCGGTATCATGAATGCGCATGCTACATGTCGATAACTCCAGTCCACTTGTCATGTTCTCATGGACGGGTCTTTGCCCGAAGAAATATGACAGAACATCAATCAATCAATCAATCAGTATATATGTTATATATATATATATATATATATATATATATATATATATATATATATATATATGTATATGATATATATATATATATATGAGATAGAGAGAGAGGAGAGATAGAGAGAGAAGGGCCGAGCGCGATGAGAGCGGAGAGGTAGAGGATGAGAGGGACGAGGGATGGGGGAGAGGGGGGGGGAGCGGGGGGGAGGAGTGGAGAGAGAGAGGGAGGGGGGGGGGGGATCGAGAGAGAGAGAGAGAGAGAAGAAGAGAGAGGAGAGAGAGAGGGGGGGGGGGGGAGAGAGAGAGTTATGAATAATAATGAAAAATTAATGAATATCTTTCATAAGGTTTTCTAATCACCATCTGGTTGCTTTCTAGAACAGTGTACACATACTCTCTGCTTCACAAACTTCTAAAATTTACGTTTGGGAACCTTTCATTATTTTCATTTTTATTCGTGAGGTTCGATTCTGAATATATAAAAAATAAGCTTAAAAAAATCTACATCTAACCACAGCATCGACAATTTCATCGCAGCGTTCCCCTGCAAATATTAATCTATTACCTCGCAACTCTTATAAATAGACAGCTGCCAATATCCCAACGTCCCAGGTCCTGTTGGACGAGTACAATAAAGCTTTCAAAGTTACGCGATGTGCGGTTGATTGAAAACTGGGAACTTGACGTAAAAGCAACTGCAGATATTGGTACGCAGATATGAATTACAAAAAGTGAACGAGCCCTGTTACCACATTTTTCATTGCCGTTTATGCTGTATGGTGCCGACGTAAACATGGTATTGGATTATGATTGGGGTAAATTTATGCGTGGTCGAAACAAATGGGTATCACATGATGAATAATACTACAATACGCGAAAGGTGTTTCAGGCTAACACAGGTAATTGATGCGTAGTTGAATAAAATGGGTATCACATAATACATAATACTACAATACGCGAAAGGTATTACAGGCTAACACAGGTCATTTATGTGTAATTGAATCAAATGGGTATCACAAAATAAATAACAGTTAATTTATGCGTAGACGAATCAAATGGGTATCACATAATACATAATACTACAATACACAAAAGGTATTTCAGGCTAACACATTCTCTCTCTCTCTCTCTCTCTCTCTCTCTCTCTCTCTCTCTCTCTCTCTCTCTCTCTCTCTCATAGAGCATCAGCGGCCACGATAATCATGACGGATGATTTACGCCTGAAGGATCAGATATCAGGTCTCGGTGAGAAATTGCGTTCTCCCTCACTTTTTTCCCCCACTTTTCCTCCCTTCCTTCCTTAGTGATTCTTTGATTACCCTTTTTTTTTTTTTTACAAAGAAATGAGGACTCAGATAATTTCCTAAAAGCATGTCCCGATTAGGAATGTGCTTTTTAAGAAATGAGTAAATGACTTAAAGTAAATGTATTTAGTACATCCAGTTGTAGCTACCACTCGGAAAATTTCCTAAAAGCATGTCCCCGATTGGAAACGTGCTTTTAAGAAATGAGTGAATGGATTATGGCAATTATATATGCATCCAGTTTCATCACGCGGAGAAGTTCCTAAAAGCACGTCCCCGATTAGAAACGTGCCTTTAAGAAATGAGCAAATGACTTAGGGCAAATATATATGCATCCAGTTTCATTATTCGGAGAATTTCCTAAAAGCATGTCCCCGATTAAGAACGTGCTTTTAAGAAATGAGTGAATGGATTATGAAAACTATATATGCATCCAGTTTCATGACTCGGAGAATTTCCTAAAAGCATGTCCCCGATTAAGAACGTGCTTTTAAGAAATGAGGAACTGGCTCCAAGGCAAATGAAGGAATGCAAGTTAAAATACAGAGGGGCAACAAATGTTACGAGTTAAGAAAGACCTTCGGTGAGCAGTGAACGCTACAGATGGTGGTCGCGGAATCTGAAAATAGGTGAGCCAATAGAAACTTTTACAAGAATCGCAATCAACTCTACGAATTGCGACCCTAAGATGTCAGCCAGAGAGGGGAGGAAGTTGAAAAAGAGTGATTAGGGATTTTCTTCTTCGATAAAACTCTTTGTTCGGAAGGGACGAAAGCGATTGTCGAATGGGAAGAGAAGAGAGGTAAAAGTACAAGTTGTTGTAATGAATTGCTTTAGCAAGTGCACGGAAAGGAATTAGAAATGGGAGGTTGGATTTTGGTTTTATTATTTTTTTTCCAGGACTGACATTCTTTTACCATACTTTTATTAAATGTATCGGGTAATACACATTCTTATAAACGCTTCCATGACTTCCACACACCTGTAAGTTGTTCATAAAGAATTATGAAAAAACTCACAAAGATGTATACCTTCCAAGATGGACACCACCCTTAACAAACTTAAAACCTCACTAGGATTTTGAAGAACATCCTCGTTCCTTCTTTAAATCTGTAAAATACTATGACTATATATTTGTTGATTTTGTACATAAATTACATATATTGTATATGTATTGAATTGTAGCTGAAAACCTTTATGGACTTTTCCCTAGATAATTAAGGAGAGAGAGAGAGAGAGAGAGAGAGAGAGAGAGAGAGAGAGAGAGAGAGAGGTGATGAATAGATAAAACACGAGGGAATGGCAAAAAAAATAAAAAATTAAATAATACCGATACACCTGGAATTCAGGAGGACGTCTGCAGACATTAGAAATTAATTTGCTTCTCACTTTAGTAATAAGATTCCACCACAAATGCTCTAAACTAACTATTCCAGAGAACCAGAGGCAGATATCTCTAAGTTTCTTTTAGTCAAAGGGACAAAAAAGTCATGGAATTCCAGATCATCACTCGAGTGAATCGTCACTTATCTAGTGCCTAAGCATATCATGGCAGTCCAAGTACCATTGTCGACAAATGTTATATTCCAGGAAAACTCATAATCACACGAGTCAATAAAATGGGAAAGTAAATCTACAGTATTATGCCTGTTTGATGATATATTAAATAACAGAATCAAACACGCATACTACTGTGGATATACTTTCCCAAAGGGTATATTTATGTGCCAATATGGGAGAGATAATGCACAGTGGCTACATTTGAACAAGTGGTTGCATCATAAGTCATTATACTTACGTTCTTGCTATGAATCAATTTTGAATTTTGAATTGTAATTCCTATGAGTATTGGTGGAATATACATCAGAAAGTTCATTGATCTGGAACAGCATCATGACGAATAAATATAACTTTCAAACTTATATTATAACAATCTGGTGAGTACTTAATGCAACTGTCCTCTCTCTACAGCTACTGGGCTTAAAATATAAACAAGAATTCAATACATTAATTTTTGTTTAAAGAAAATTATTGAGATGGCTTTATCTGTCTGTCCACAATCTCTTCCGTCCACACTTTTTAAGTCCGCCCTCAGATCTTAAAAACTACCGAAGCTAGAGGGCTGCAAATTGGTATGTCGATCATCCACCCTCTAATCGTCACACATACCAAATTGCAGCCATCTAGCCTCAGTATTTTTTATTTTATTTAAGGTTAAAGCTAGCCATCATCGTGCGTCTGGCAACGTAACCACACAGTTCACCACGGCCGGCTGAGAGTTTCATACAGCATTATACCGAAACCACATTAAGATAAGATTTATTTTCGGTAGCCTTGATGATATCCGCTGTACAGAAAACTCGTTTATTTCAAATCACACACATTTTCTAATGACCTCCCATGCGCTTAGATTAACCCCTTGCTCAATCTGTAAGAAGAGAAGAAGGGCTCAATTACACTTTTATGGCCCCACCGTTGAAGCAGGAACTTCCACCTGAATTATGGAGTCGTTAGAAGATCTTACCAGGGAGCTGGGATCCACCGAAAGTTTCCCAGCGATTCGACTTACAGCATAAAATTTGCATCGTCACTTAAAACTTGGATCAAGTTTCCCATTATCAAGGAAAGCGTTTCCGAATTATATTCACATCTAGATATTCCCGTCTGGGTAAATATGTCTCGCGTGAAATACTGCAACAGTCTTTGCAACACAATGCAGTTTTATAAAAAGTTAGTTTTTCTCTTTTTTTTAATGTTGGCGCGAACATGCCAGCGAGGAATGAAATAAAAATTAGGCTTTATGATTCATTAATGTTTTTTAACCTCCACACGAAACTTTCATGTATGATTGTTTGTCTGTATGGAGCTTTGACGTTGCATGAAACCAGTGGTTATCTAGCAACGGGATCAACGGCTTTAAGTGACTTCCGAACCACGTCGAGAGTGAACTTCTATCACCAGAAATACACATCTCTCGCTCCTCAATGGAATGGTCGAAATCGAACCCACGACCACCGAGGTGGGACGCCAACACCATACCAACCACGCCACTGAGGCGCTTGTTTCATGTAGTGAACTCTTTTACAAAGCATCTTTGCTTGTCGGAGATTTTTTTATGTCATACCACGATTCAGCGCTAGAATATCAAGCAAGATTTAGACTTCTCTTATTGACCAAGCTAGCAATAACCGCTTTCAAAAGATAACATTCATAAAATTCATCAATTTTCCTTTTTTTTCATCCGATAATTCATAAAAATTATTCTCTGTGCCTTACGAATTATATAAATATCAAGCAGAATCAGACTTCTGGTACTGACCAAGTTAGCAATATCCGTTTTCAAAAGGTAATATTCATAAAATTCATAAATTTTCATTTTTTTTATCCAATGCCCACAAAAGTTATTCTCTGTGGCTTACGAATTATATATCCATATATGTGGATCTGTTTAGACAGTGGTAAATAAATCTAGTAAAATATAACGTTAGCAATATCCGTTTTCAAAAGATAATATTCATCAATTTTCATTATTTTTCATCCGATAATTCAAAAGAAATTATTCTCTGTTCCTTGCGAATTATACAACCATGTATGTTATTTGTTTAGTGTGTTTCGAATTATATAACCGTATTTGTGATCAGTTAAGCCAGAGGTAAATAAATCTAGTAAAATATAACGTGAGCTATATCCCTTTTCAAAAGATATTCATAAATTGTCATTATTTTTCATTAGATAATTCATAAAAATTATTCTCTGTGCCTTGCGAATTATACAACCGCATATGTGAATTGTTAAGCCTGTTACGAATTATATAACCGTATAAGTGGATTGCTTAGACAGTGTTACGAATTATAGAACCGTATATGTGGATGGTTCAGACAAGTGTTACAAATTACATAACCGTATATGTTGATCTGTTTAGACAATGGTAAATAAATCTAGTAAAGTATAACTTGAAAATCAACTCTGATTATCATATGTGTCCTCTTCCTACCCATCCACCTTAATTCCAATTCCGTCGTGTGGCAATTATTATTCCCTTTGCCTCTTTTCCCCTCACCCAGATACCCCAAACACACACACACACATCACACACATACACAGGGCATTTGAAATCCCTCCACACACACTCGCTACATCCCAGGAAAGTGCTGGAGAGAGATAATATCTTTCCCACGTTCGTCGCTTCATTCAAGATTAATCTGAATTTCTCGGGAGGTTACGTTTGGCCCATAAAAGCACCGCACCCGCCCAGACAAGGAAGGAAGAACGTTGACTTTTTAGGATTATAATACAGATATATATATATATATATATATATATATATATATATATATATATATATATATATACATATATATATATATATATTATATAATTATATATATATATATATATATATTTGTATATATATATATATATATATATATATATATATATTGTTACGAAGTGCCAAGTATCTGGTTACCATTCATCAATTATTACCTCACCAAAAACCAGACACCTGAACCCTCATAACATGTACTAAACGACTGAATACTCTAAAGGTAACAGTGATCCCTTAACAACTTACCGTTATTGCAGAAAATCAGATTAAGTTCATCAAAACAGGTGTGAGGTAATCTTGTAAGTAATTAAATTAATCAAAGGGCATCACTCCATCAACAACTTTAAAAGTCTAAGTATTTCCCTGATTTCAGAAGTCTAAGTACTTCCCTGGTTCTAAGTCACTTCAAGTAAATTGAAGGAAAGCAAATCAATTACCACTCTATGTTTCTACCTATCATCAATATAATCAAATGCAAATATACTGGTATAAAAATAAAAACACTTATAACAATTTTAAATACAAAAATTTATTATCAAATTCAAAAGTTATAAGTGAAATTCACAATATCAGGGAAAATTACTGTTACTTGAAAACAAAGTAAAGTTTAATTAATTCTTGAATCAAATTAAGTAAAATTAAATCAAAATTAATTTATCACAAAATTCAAGAAAATTAATTCAATTGAAATTCAAAAGTGTTAGGCAATAATTGAAATTAGAAATTAATTCACAAGTACTAAACAATAATAAAACTTGAAAAGAATTCTAAGTAAATGCAAATTAATTCACAAGTGTTTAATTTAACTAAATGTGCAATGATTAAGCAATGAAAATAACTAAGTCAATTAAATTTTGAATGCAAATGAAAATATAAACTAAAAAGACACACTTCAATAAGAAAATTAACAAGTGCACAAACAATTGAACAAACACAAAACACAAAAATATTCAGTGTGTAAAAGTGTAAATCTTTTCACTCAAAACATTGTAACCATCAGTTTTTACCAAACCTTCATAACCACCTGTTATTAGTTATTAGTTAACCAAACCATCATAACCATTAAATATTAGTTATTAGTTAACTAATCGCTGTTCCTAACAATTATTAGTTATTAGTTGCAACTAATAAAAATACAACACACTTTACCTTTTTGGTATACCAATTTCTTTCTTTCTTTGCTGCAGGCTTGATTCACACTTTCACAAAACCAGGCGCCATTACGAAACAATGTTTGTTCAGATTCCACAAAAACACTATTTAATATTAAATAAACTCTAAGCAATATCAACTCTGAAATTCTAAAATGTTACGAGTGACCAATTTACGTTACGTTAATATAATCTCAATGATGTCGAGTGAGAGAGAGAGAGAGAGAGAGAGAGAGAGCGAGATGTTAATGCCTCGAGGTTCTAAGATATAATGAAATCTTCTTCCTTTACGGAAGCTGGACTGGGAAGATGACACAAAACGTTCTTGGCACAAAAGCTCTAGAAGCTCCAGAAATCTGACGCAACTTCACATAAAAAATGTGCAACATGCACGTGGTTTTGATCAAAGACATACGTGTACGAGTCCAGTCTGTTAAAAAAAAAGACATGTACTCTACTCAATCGACATGAAGGAGAAGTCTTATCACGGATGACAGATTCCCCAAAACACAAATGAAGATTTGAGCTTGCTATCAAACGCATTGACAGAATAGAAAAGCAAATGGATCTCGCAGACCCTCTAATCTCAAAGTGTTGACATAAAAGGGGAAACAATCATAGTTTCGAACGGACAAAGAAAATCTCTCTCTTTTTACATTCTACGTTAATATATATATATTCTTTCACATTATGTTATGCGAAATCTGAACACACATTTAAAACATCCTATTGTAAGCTATCAAGGAATCTGAAAAAATGTTGCACAATTCTTAATAACATTTTTATACAGTCACAAGGGGATATATGCATTTTAAAAGTAGCAATATTTAATATATATATATATATATATATATATATATATATATATATATATATATATATATATATATATATATATATTATACTGTGCTGAGAAATTTGATGGGTCTTTAATCTTACTGCATCTAAATTTCGAGCACATTTGGAATAGCTAAACTATGATTATAAAGATCATCCCTTTCTCGCCTTCCCTTATTACTTTCTACTCTACTCTCTCTCTCTCTCTTCCTTTCTCCGACGTCTCCCTCAACCATTCCTTTCAACCTATTAATTTTCCAAGATCTCGACACCAATAACAGTCTTCTCTCATTCTCTCCCTTCCTCTCATTCTCGTCGGTTCTCCTCATTCCGCATTTCCTCCCTCTTCTCTCTCTCTCTCTCTCTCTCTCTCTCTCTCTCTCTCTCTCGTCCATAAACCACGTCTGGAGTATTTAATGCTCATTGAGTAGGATGGCATCGGCGGGGAATGTTGACAGCTACAACTTTCGCTAATCCGATGCCGGTCGCCGGAGATGATTAGTTGAAGAGAGAGATTCAGACCCAGAGTCGATTTCCTCATTTTGAAGGGCGCGCGAGATCGTCCCCTACCCCTTCCCCTACCCCATACCCCGCTTCAGTGACTCCCTACCCAAGGTTAAAGAAGGGGTTTCTTTGCCCCTACCTCTCAAGGTTCTCTAGTGAATTATATTTTTTTTGGTTATTCATTTGAAGGGGGCGTGAGACACACACCCCTCCCCCGCCACCCCCGTTTCAGTGACCCCTTATACCAAGACTTTAATAAGATCCCCTACCCAAGACTTGAGGAAGGGGTCTTGCTCCTACCTCAAAAGGTTCTCTGATGAATTATATATATATATAATATATATATATATATATATATATATATATATATATATATATATATATTATATTATATATATATATATATATATATATATATATATATATATATATATTGGTTGTTCATTTAAGGAGGGCGTGAGAGCCATGTACATAAGATAAATACATATAATATATATTTACAAAAGACCTTTCAAACCATTGCAGCAGTTGATTCGCGCAATACGTAGTAATTATTGAAACGTCAAAAATTATCAACCTGAATGACAGAATGTTCGTTGGTCAGTCCTTTTTGACATTTTTTTTTTTTTTTTTTTTTTGGCGTGGTTTCAACAAATGGTCAGTTCGTCAGTGCAGATGACAAACACACAATGACGTTGATAGATTAACACTGCGATATAAGAAAAAAAACAAAGTTAAACTAACAAAGAAACATTTTTTTTTCAAGTGGTTTCAATAAATGATCAGTTCGTCAATACAGGTGACAAAACACACAATGACGTTGATAGATTAACACTGCGATATAAGAACAAACAAACAAAGTTAAACTAAGTAAGACGACTGACCGAAAATTAATACCGAAAACGATGTAAGAAAAATATTCCTAAGTTAGTGTCATAGTTGATTTCTCACAACCTATGCAAAGCAATTGCAACAACGTAAGTATCAAAGGGCTATCATCCCTTTATCGAAAACATCCCACTATGCAAATCATATGCAAAGGTCATAAATAAAGAGCTTTATGCAAATCATTTGCAAAGGTCATAAGTTAGGTCACAAAGGTCTTCATCAACGCCTGCAAAACGAACGTTCGAAACCATTCCTAAAACGGGTATACCCATCCATTTGGTGAACTTCCCCACCGAAACGGAACGGAAGAGGAGGAGGGAATCCCTTCATGAAATCAAGTAATAAATGGGAACGAGGGAATGAAATGATAACACACCAGGGCTATCAAGCTTCGTTTGTCCCTCAGCTATTTCAATTCGACCGACTGTCTCGTGTTATGTGACATCCACGAATTGCACCTCCGCCATTACTGAATTGGGTCTGTGAATATCGCGCTGAATGGACTCCACCATACTGTCCCGTCTTTCTTCTGCATCTGTCCCCTTTAATTTTATATATATATATATATATTATATAATATATATATATATATATATATTATATATATATATATATATATATATATTAGGGCTTGTGCCTTGTATGATAAGGCGCCCTATGAGGTAATGTTAGACTTGCGATAATCTTACGCTAAGTCGGTTGGTATTGCACTTCCATCTTCAATGGAGTGTTTGGGGTTTGTAGATCACTTACGAAGTCGGGATTATCTTCTTGTTTATGACGATGATGTGTTAAACTCATGGTGAGGAGGTTCTTGTAGAAAACACGAAGTATAAAAATATATATATTCTTCTGAAGTTTTACATGCTGAAGATCAGATATGATTGTACAAGTCTTCTAATAACGATAGCTTGATCGCTTCTGCCAATGATGATGGCTAATCCTATTCCTCTACATGATAAAGCTTAGGTAAAGAGGTACAGGTCTTCTAATGACGATAGCTAACTCTAATCTGCCTGTCTACCATCTCTGTTACAAGTTATGAAGGAACAGACAGTAGTTCGAACATATGAATATACTATCAGATGACATAGTTACATACGAACACACAATCAAATGAGACACGCTACAGATCACGTAGGCCGTTTGAATTATAGGTCGGGGTAGTTGTCTCAAGCAGGGAGCTTGGACTAAGTTTATAAACAATTGAATGACTACAGGTGACGGCATGTTATCTTAGCCTACATACTTATTGTATACGTCATCTTTAGCGTCTCTAGTCTGATCACATTCCTGCAAGCAATCTGGTTGACCTCTTTAGTTTTAGTCTTTTATATATATGGACTAACATTCCATATTTTTATTATGTAAACACTTACATTAGCTCGGTCAGCTACCAAAACCAACTACTGAATATTACTCAAACTTGACTTGCATTTGACTTATAGGAGTGTGATACAGACACTATGTGAATATATATATATAAGAAAATAAAAATTCATGGTGTACATGAATTGATTCAAGTAATAAAATATAAAACAATGATATTGGTTAAATATAGTGATCACGTGATATATAATGATACAGTTTTTTCACTTCATCTCATTAAGATACTTATGCTACAGAAAATACTAATGTACTCTGACAATTGCATAGAATGAAGATTAACATGATAAAAATCATATTTTAACTGATAAAAAATTTCATATATGAATTGATAAAATTATTAATGTTTATGCTGATTGATTCGTTGATTTTTATGCTAAATGTTATATATCTGATTCATTAATTCATATACTAACTCATAAATAACTGCAGATATTGGTAAGATAAAAGGTAACAGATTGATTATAGGCTACCTGACTTGTTTATGCATATGTATATGGATTCATATAATTATGATTAATATATGTGCACTTTAAATAGATTCCTATTGCGTACACGCAAAAAATATATTTCGATTCTGTTATTTATGATCATTTATATATAGATTCCTAGTGTGTACACGCAAAAATATATTTCGATTCTGTTTAGTTTATGATCAATATTATATAGGATACATGATACTTTATATAGGATACATGACCGAGGTTATACTACTTCACTTTTAACTAGCGTTCGAACAACTTTTCGTCCATTACACAGTTCCAGACAACCACCTATAGCCAAATGAAACGGCCTATTTCACAGGGTTAAAACAAGGGGAAAATTTGCCTGGGCGGGTCCAACGTTCTATTTTGCGCTCATACTTATTCTCTGAATCCTAAGCTACACGATTACGTTCGCGATGAATCAATTCATCCCAGCACGAGTCCTTCGCCAGCAAAGTAGAGTTGAATATCCTTCGGGTCGTAATTTGTCGGAAGTATGTCCCTTTTGTAGTCGATTCCGACAGCCGCCGGAGCATTCCGCATTAAAACGAGATTAACGACGAGATACGGTGTCGGTCGAAGAAGTCCATGAAATTCCTTTCACATTGTAGGCGGTTGTTACTTGACTGTAGTCGTCCGCTGCGACGAACGATTTTTTGAAGTTGCGATGTGAAACTCTCGTACTGCAGGATACTGTAACCGTTCCATTAATCAGCCTGCAAGTGAAATTATACTTGTCACAAGGGCAAAGTAAAATTCAGACAACATCCAAATACGGGAGGGGAGAGAGCCATTTAGACCAGACTTAACCCACATGAATTCGCTGATATTTTGGAATTCAAAAGAGTCCGCTGTACAAACTTTTTTATCCATGGCATTAACAATGAGTGAACCTATCCAGGTCTATGATGACTTGTAAAAATATCCATAATTATAAAAAATAAATAGATATCATTACGAATCTCAAAGAAAATTCAATATTACTGGTAGTAAGTTACTAGACAAAGAAGTGGAAAATGGAGCTATTTGTAAGATTGCCAGGCAACATAAGAGTCAAAGAGAAGATTAATCATGATTCTGTATTTCTCTATGCTAACTGAAATTAAGTTGTGATAAAATCTGATCCTATGTGCCCTAACAAAAGTTTCATATTCATTTTCTCCGCGCGCATCCTCTGAGGTTAATTTTTAAAAACTTTATTAATAGGTAGGAGATTCAACGAAAAAAACCCACTATGTAACTAATTTCTAAATAAACTTTGGGTTTTTTGCAAGAAAATGTGACATTTTTCCCAGAATGTTTTACTTGAATTGTAATAGGCTAATGTTGCAAGTAAATACTTCATATACATATCTTGATACTTCTAAATGTCTATGAGGTTCAGAAAAAATTAATTCATTTTGTTATAGAAATTCTATTTGCTTATTTTGTTATTAATTTTAAAAATGATTGCAACTCGTTAACTAAAGTTGCATTGCGCATACGGATAGACACGTCTGCCTTGCCCATGAGAAGTTCGGGCTAAGCATTCCTTTCTCCAGTCAATCTGCTTTGCAAGCGCGAGATGAAGCCTGTGCAAACAGATATTTGAGGTTAAAGGAATCAATGCTGATACGGCAAACGCGACAGACCTTCTAGAACTGATGACGTCGTCACCAGCTTAAGAGTTACGTTACTTGCTGTACTAAATACGACTTTAGGATAAATTTTTTTCTTTTTTTTTTTTTTTTTTAATACTCGACCCACATGAGAAGAATATCTGAAAAAAAAAACAGTACCAAAATTGAACAATATATTAGTTTTCATGTTGGAAATCTGCATAATTGTAATTATGTTAAATTAAATATTCCTTATTCAAACTAATGAAAAAAGTTTCCATACAAATTCTATATATATTATTAGCCCTGTATAAGATTCATATAGGATTATTCCATAGATAACATTTTCACTTCTAGACTTCCTGACTTTAAAATCTCTTTTATTTTATTTTATTTATTTATTTATTTATTATTATTTTTTTTTTTTTCATTGACTACGAATATAAATCACCGGGACAGACAATATGTCAGTAGGTTTTGATATGTGTTTGAACTTTTAGCTTATTTGTCATTACTAAGCGTTAAGTTAGAGTTCAAATCTTTACGCATATATATTTGGATATTTAATTACCCTATGGTTACGTTTTGCTTATTGATTTTATCGTGATTCCTTTTTTATTATAATTTGTAACCCTTCCGACTTCTTACGGAGTGTATTATGACTCCACTTGTATCCATATTTATTTTATATTTATTTATTTATATATTTTTTTATATATATTTGATAAATTAATGGTTGGCTTGAATATGTGGAAAAGTGTTCTAGTGGCGTACCGTATAAGGCTACTTTCGGTATCAAGATATAAAGGTATTTAAAACCGTGAGAACCGCTATAATCCAGTTCGGATCCAATATCACGAGTTGTAACTTGTAAGACATTGACACTTCCTATTTAATTATCCGTTATTCTACCAAACCGATTGACTCTGGGTGATAAAATGTATTATTGGTTTTCTTAATGGAAAGGAATTCACACGAGTTAAGAAGATTATTGATTTACACCACCCGAGTCAGAGATTATTGTGTTGAATTCCATATTTACTGATTTAGCACTCATAAATATTCCTAACGCACTCAATTGGCCGGTGGTTTATTTTTAGTGCTATTAATTTCTATATAACGTGTCAAGGAACTATGACACTAAGAAGTGTTTATTCCCTCTGTCAGACTCGTAATTCTGTTAATAATTCTACGTATATTCTTTCAAGGATTGATTTGGCACAGGATAGGCTCCTAAACTGACAGGTGTCTTAGTGTATCCCTTGTTTTCATGACACGTGTTACAATTAGTTATGTGCTTTTTTATATCTGTAAGCATTGTAGGCCAATAAAACAGTGATTTGGCTTTCTGTGACATAGTAGGGAACCCTGGATGACGGAATGCAACCAGTTTATGACGATTGGTATGAAGAGATTATTACTACTACTTGGTCGTTAGTCATCTGCTGTGCTCTTCGGGTTTTCCTCGTCACAGACCTACATATAATATTACATTTGATTACATTATTCTCATACACATACTTTAAATATACTTTTGCTTTAGGGTTTCTGCTCGGAAGTGTTTTATTGTTTTGGCTTAGGCCGCTGACCCTGTTTCCGTTCGAAGTGTTTATTGTTTGATGTTTATTGCTGCTGACTCTGTTTCCGTTCGAAGTGTTTATTGTTTTGGTTATGTCTGTTGACTCTTGCTTTGTTCAGTTTGTAACAGTTCTGCGCTCCAACCCAGATATTCAATGCTCGCGATCTCTTGGGTTAAGGAATTTTCTTGTTTAGATACGGTTTTAACAATAGGCACGGATGTTTTCTATATTTTTTAGTCTAATTAATGGTTCTTTGCAGTATGGTGCGGGATTTGCGGGATAATGCATCAGCTATGATAATTGCTTCCCCAGGTAGATATCTTATCTTGGCTCCAAAGACCTGAATGATCATTTGTCACCGAGTTCCTTTTGGACTGTGATTAAAGCCTTTGAAAAACTCGGTAAAGGACTCATGTTCAGTAAGGACTTTATCAGGATAGCCATAGATTATGAACTTAAAATGTACTAGTGTTAAAGATACCTAGCCCTTCCTTGCCTATTACTGCATATTTACTTTCAGAGGGCTTTAGTTTACGTGAATAAAAAAGCTATAGGGAAGAACTGTTTATCATATTGCTGAAGTAGTATCCCTCTTACCCCTTGGTCTGAGGCGTCTGTTGCAATAAAAAAAATTCCTTATTTAAATCAGGGATTTTTAAGTTAGGTGAGCTGCATTATTCCGTTTTTAAGATATCGAACGCCTGTTGATGCTTTTTAGACCATAATAAATCTACGCTCTTCTTCGTAAGATCTGTTAAAGGAGCTGTCAATGATTGAAGAGTTACATATTTGCATACGATTGTAATACCCACTACAGCGCAAAAGTGCTGTATCCCCTTTTTACGTTAATAGGTACCGGAAAGTTATGAATAGCCGACACCTTACCATGGACTACTTTAAGACCTTGACTAGACACAAAACCTAGATAAACATGTTCGGTTTTAAAAAACTCACATTAGATATTTTACTCTGAGATTATTTGTCTTTGTCTCTGTAGCACTAGCTCTACTTTATGTGAATGTACTTCTAAGGTATTAGAAAAGATTACAAGATCAACCATATAAGCATGTAGGGTATCCCCTAAAAGTCTCCAAACACTATATTGTAATTGGGGTGCAACGTAAGCCGGAGGCATACGTAAAAATTGATAATGTCCCCTGAGTGTGCTGAAAACGGTGTATGAGGTACAATCACTTAGGTAATGGTATCTGGTAAAAGCCTTCAAGTAAGTCCAAGTTGGTGAAAAAAATTTATTCTAACCTAACAGAGATAAGATGTCGTCGGTACATCGCACTGGAAACTATCGGGAGTCGTTTCCTTGTTTAAGCGACAGAATCTACGCAGATACGCCAAGTCCGATCTTTATGGCATGACATTTGAGGGAAAATTATATGGGCTTATTTGATTTCCTAATGACTCCTATTACTAACATTTTTCAACTTCGTCCATTTATCTCTATTTTGAAATTGCAGTGAGAGTCTATACGAAGGTACGTATATAGCTTTATGTTTGTCCTTAGACCGTATTTTGTGTTAAATTACATCCGTTTTTCCCAGAGATCACTCGCTAGTGGAGAAACTTCCTTGTATTCAGGTAAAGATAAAAAAAATTTCTGCTGAATCACCCTCTGCTTGAATGACTTTACGGATATTACTTTAGATAGATTATCAGAGAGATTCATCCACGACTGGTTGGGCGTGATTAAAAATTAGCAACAATAAAAAAAATGCGATATTTATATGTATAGGTTTTTGTGGATTACTATATTAACTTGTTGCTGCTAGTCAACCGTGTCTAGGGCTTTGTTCGCGGAAATCGTTATATTTCAGAGTGTCGGGAAGGATTAAAATTTCATTTCCCAGCAAAGTCTTTTTACACGCACTAAGACATTCGAGGGTGCATGCTTCTCGAGATTTTGCGTGCAAAGTGCGACTGCGGTTGTGGGAGAATTCTGTTGGGTCATTTGAAACAATGTTACGATTTATGAGACAAATGTATAGTTCCTTTATATAAGTTATTATTTGATTAATTGTCTCATTTTTTTTTTTTTTGTTCAAACTGATTTTAATATGTTGAAGGTTTTATAGGATTTTCCTTTGATAAACACGCCTTATTTTGCAGGATGTAAGATAATATTTTGTATACCCCTAGATGGATCTTTACAATTACACTATACAGATCAATGTTTTTTATAACTATAGAGGTATCTGTAAGCGCTCGCTTATCCGGACATTCTCATTAGGGAAGTTCGAACAACAGACGGTGAGTCCGTAAATACAGGATATTACGTTTACTAAAGGAATAAAACAAGATATTCTAATTTTTACGGCGTGCGTACAGTTGGGCTTAATCCACCAGTATTTATTATAACTTACGTATTAAAAAAAAACGAAAAACCTGCTCTGATTACTTTATACGGTCGTGTGTTTCATAGGAAAAATCCTTTTTAATTCAAAAAGGTATTGGCATGTATAGTCCAACATCGCTTTTCCCCACTCTGCTAGAGTCGCTTATTGTGTGGAATTTGCTATGCTTTGAACACTTCAGCAGTTTTGACTGACCTTGACCGCTTGACTAGGTGACACAGTCACCGAGTTTGCTTGTTTGATTCTGAACGGGCTACTGTTTCTATTTTCTTTTTGTAATAAATTAGGATCCTTCTCTTTATTACCATCGGCAACGTATTGTGTTTTTTAGCATTATGTTGCTGGTTACGTATAAAGCAATGGAATGACGAAACTATTAGGAACTGAGCGATTACTAATAAGGACAAGTTATCACTACTGCATTCAATATTAACTGTTTGTACTTCATTCTTTGCTAAAATTTGAAATAGTGAGGGATCCTGGTCAGCGCATTTAGCCTGATGAAAGTTTTTTACACATGTTATTCCTTGCAATCCAGCCATATTTTTAAAGTTGAGTCATTGAGGTTTCGATATTTTATATAACTCAAAAACTCAAGGCTAAAACTGCGATCGGACTTGCAAAGGAGCATTTATTGTCATGACCCTGAAATAGTGTTACCTCTAATTTATCTAGATTTGTACGGGTGTTCCACTTGTTTTTGTGTGTGTTTTCTAATCACTACGGTGCTTAACGACCCTATCCATGCATCTGTATAAATACAGACGTCCACTGCGTAAACGCATATTCACTGTTTAATATGATTTGTTACGTAAGGGATTAATAATCACCCAAAATGATAAAATTAACATAGTATATGATTATGATATTTCAGTAGAACTTCTGGAAACAGACACTCAAAGATAAAAAACTCGCAGTAGCGAAATCTCAATGATATAGATAATTTCTGTAACAAAGTAATGATTAAGAATGTCTCGTAACTTCAGCCACAGGAATAACGAAATTCGACCTGCAAGGAAACACTCAAAGTTACTCCAAATGAATAAAAAAAATTGTACTTAGCTTGCTTTTGTGGGAAGTCACGGTGTTCCGATAACGACACACGGCCTTGGTCCTCCTTCTCTATTTAGCAGATGACCCTGGTTTGGCTTCAGTTTTCCCCCGTGCGCGTTGTTTCGATGATTCGAGCCCTTGAAAGATCGATGCTGCAAGACGCGTTCGGTTTGTTTCTTGAAGTGCCGGAAACGCTCACTAACGATGTTTTTCTTGAATGATTCTAATGAGAGACGAAGCTTGTGTTTGCCGTAGGAAAAAGGACACGTCGGTTTTGTTTCTTGAAGTTATTCACTAAACGATGATACTAAGTTGCTTGAAGAATTTGCTGCTTTCGTCGTCGTTGAAGAGTTCTTATATGATACTTCATTATTCTGATTTTTCTTCGGAGAAGTTGTAGAGTTCTTCTGGTCCACTGCCACCAATATTAGGGCTTGTGCCTTGTATGATAAGGCGCCCTATGAGGTAATGTTAGACTTGCGATAACTCTTACGCTAAGTCGGTTGGTATTGCACTTCCATCTTCAATGGAGTGTTTTGGGGTTTGTAGATCACTTACGAAGTCGGGATTATCTTCTTGTTTATGACGATGATGTGTTAAACTCATGGTGAGGAGGTTCTTGTAGAAAACACGAAGTATAAAAATATATATATTCTTCTGAAGTTTTTACATGCTGAAGATCAGATGATTGTACAAGTCTTCTAATAACGATAGCTTGATCGCTTCTGCCAAGTGATGATGGCTAATCCTATTCCTCTACATGATAAAGCTTAGGTAAAGAGGTACAGGTCTTCTAATGACGATAGCTAACTCTAATCTGCCTGTCTACCATCTCTGTTACAAGTTATGAAGGAACAGACAGTAGTTCGAAACAGAACATACTATCAGATGACATAGTTACATACGAACACACAATCAAATGAGACACGCTACAGATCACGTAGGCCGTTTGAATTATAGGTCGGGGTAGTTGTTCTCAAGCAGGGAGCTTGGACTAGGGTTTATAAACAAATGAATGATACAGGTGACGGCATGTTATCTTAGGCCTACATACTTATTGTATACGTCATCTTTAGCGTCTCTAGTTCTGATCACATTCCTGCAAGCAATCTGGTTGACCTCTGTAGTTTTAGTCTTTTATATATATGGACTAACATTCCATATTTTTATTATGTAAACACTTACATATATATATATATATATATATATATATATATATATATATATATATATATATATATAAAGATATATATATATATATATATATATAATATACTATATATATATATATATATATATATATATATATATAGATATATATATATATATATATATATAATATATATATATATATATATATATATATATATATATATAGATATATATATATATAATATATTATATATATGATAATATATATATAGATTATATATATATATAGATATAATATATATAATATATATATATATATATATATATATATATATATATATATATATATATATAATATAATATATATATATATATTAGGGCTTGTGCCTTGTATGATAAGGCGCCCTATGAGGTAATGTTAGACTGTCGATAATCTTAAGCTAAGTCGGTTGGTATTGCACTTCATCTTCAATGGAGTGTCTGGGGGTTTTGTAGATCACTTACGAAGTCGGTATTATCTTGTTGGTTATTACGACGATGTGTTAAACTCATGGTTCGGTGAGGAGGTTCTTGTAGAAAACACGAAGTATAAAAATAGATATATTCTTCTGAAGTTTTACATGATGAAGATCAGGTATGATTGTACAAGTCTTCTAATAACGATAGCTTGATCGCTTCTGCCGCAATGAATGATGGCCTACTTCTGTTTCTCCTCTGACATGATAAAGGCTTAGGTTAAAGAGATACAGGTCTTCTAATGTACGCATAGCTAAACTCTGTTTCCTGTTCCTGTCTACCATCTCTTTTGTTACAAGTTATGAAGGAACAGACAGTAGTTCGAACATATGAACATACATACAAATGACATAGTTTCATACGAACACACAATCAAAATGAGACACGCTACAGATCACGTAGGCCGTTTGAATTATAGGTCGGGGTAGTTGTCTCAAGCAGGGAGCTTGGACCGTTTCAAAACAAATGAACGACACAGATGACGGCATGTCAACTTAGTCCTACATACTTATTGTATACGTCATCTTTAGCGTCTCTAGTCTGATCACATTCCTGCAAGCAATCTGGTTGACCTCTTTAGTTTTAGACTTTTATATATATGGACTAACATTCCATATTTTTATTATGTAAACACTTACATCAGCTCGGTCAGCTACCAAAACCACCAACTATGAATATTACTCAACTTGACTTGCATTTGACTTATAGGAGTGTGATACAGACATGTGAAATATATATATATATAGTAAATAAAAAATTCATGGTGTACATGAATTGATTCAAGTAATAAAATATAAAAACAATGATATTGGTAAATAATAGTGATCACGGGATATATAATGATACAGTTTTTCACTTCATCTCATTAAGATACATATGCTACAGAAAATACTAATGTACTCTGACAATTGCATAGAATGAAGATTAACATGATAAAAATCATATTTTAACTGATAAAAAATTTCATATATGAATTGATAAAATTATTAATGTTTATGCTGATTGATTCGTTGATTTTTATACTAACTGTTATATATCTGATTCATTAATTCATATACTAACTCATAAATAACTGCAGATATTGGTAAGATAAAAGGTAACATTGATTATAGGCTACCTGATTTGTTTATGCATATGTATATGGATTCATATAATTATGATTAATATATGTGCACTTTAAATAGATTCCTATTGCGTACACGCAAAGGTATATTTAGATTCTGTTATTTATGATCATTTATATAAGATTCCTATTGCGTACACGTCAATGATATTTCGACTCTGATTTATGATCAATTATATATAGGATACAGATACTTTATATATAGGTCCTGACCGAGGTTATACTACTACACATTTAACTAGCTTTCGAACCACTTTTCGTCCATTACACAGTTCCAGACAACCACCTATAGCCAAATGAAACGGCCGATTTCACAGGGTTAAACAAGGGGAAAATTTGCCTGGGCGGGGTCCAACGTTCTATTTGGCGCTCATACTTATTCTCTGCATCCTAAGCTACACGATTACGTTCGCGATGATAAAAAAAAAACATCCCCAGCACGAGTCCTTCGCCAGCAAAGTAGAGTTGAATATCCTTCGGGTCGTAATTTGACGGAAGTATGTCCCTTTTGTAGTCGATTCCGACAGCCGCCGGAGCATTCCGCATTAAAACGAGATTAACGACGAGATACGGTGTCGGTCGAAGAAGTCCATGAAATTCCTTTCTTATTGTAGGCGGTTGTTACTTGACTGTAGTCGTCCGCTGCGACGAACGATTTTTTGAAGTTGCGATGTGAAACTCTCGTACTGCAGGATACTGTAACCAGGTTCCATTAATCAGCCTGCAAGTGAAATTATACTTTTTCACAAGGGCAAAGTAAATTCAGATGACATCCAAATACAGGGGAGGGGAGAGAGCCATTTAGACCAGACTTAACCACATGAATTCGCTGATAATTTGGAATTCAAAAGAGTCTGCTGTACAAACCTTTTTATCCATGGCATTAACAATGAGTGAACCTATCCAGGTCTATGATGACTGTAAAAATATCCATAATTATAACAAAAAACAGATATCAATACAAATCCCAAAGAAAATTCGATATTACTGGTAGTAAATTACTAGACAAAGAAGTGGAAAACGGGAGGTATTTGTAAGATTGCCAGGCAACATAAGAGTCAAAGAGAAGATTAATCATGATTCTGTATTTCTTTATGCTAACTGAAATTAAGTTGTGATAAATCTGATCCTATGTGCCCCTAACAAAAGTTTCATATTCAATTTCTCGCGCGCATCCTCTGAGGTTAATTTTTTAAAACTTTATTAATAGGTAGGAGATGCAACGAAAAAAACCCACTATGTAACTAATTTCTAAATAAACTTTGGGTTTTTTTCAAGAAAATGTGACATTTTCCCATGAATGTTTTACTTGAATTGTAATAGGCTAATGTTGCAAGTAAATATTTCATATTCATATCTTGATACTTCTAAATGTCTATGAGGTTCAGAAAAAAAAAAATTAATTCATTTTGATGTTATAGAAATTCTATTTCTTATTTTGTTTTGTTTTAATTTTAATTTTTAAAATGAATGCAAGTTGCATTGCGCATAACCGATAGCACTTGTACCTAACGTCTGCCTTGCCCATGAGAAGTTCGGGCTAAGCATTCCTTCTCCAGCAACCTGCTTTGCAGCGCGAGATGAAGCCTGTGCAAGCAGATATTTGAGGTTAAAGGAATCAATGCTGATACGGCAATGATGACGTCGTCACTTGGCAGAGATGCTCTCAGCCAGCTAAGAGTTACGTTACTTGCTGTAATAAATACGACTTTAGGATAAATTTTTTGTTTTTTAATACTCGACCCACATGAGAAGAATGTCTGAAAAAAACAGTACCAAAATTGAACATATATTAGTTTCATGTTGGAAATCTGCATAATGTTTAAATTATGTTAAACTAACCAAATACAATTCCATTATCAAACTGTATAAGATTCATATAGGATTATTCCATAGATAAAAACATTTTCACTTCTAGACTTCCTGACTTTAAAATCTCTTTTATTTTATTTTATTTATTTATTTATTTATTATTATATTTTTTTTTTTCATTGACTACGAATATAAATCACCGGGACAGACAATATGTCAGTAGGTTTTGATATGTGTTTGAACGTTTAGCTTATTTGTCATTACTAAAGCGTTAAGTTAGAGTTCAATCTTTACGCATATATATATTTGGATATTTAATTAACCTAGGGTTACGTTTTGCTTATTGATTTTATCGTGATTCCTTTTTTTTTATTATAAATGTAACCCTTCCGACTTCTTACGGAGTGTATTATATTGACTCTTATTGTATCCATATATGTTATTTTATTAATATTTATTTTATATATTTTTTTTATTTTTTTATATATATTTGATAAATTAATGGTTGGCTTGAATATGTGGAAAAGTGTTCTAGCGGCGTACCGTATAAGGCTACTTGCGGCATCAATTCTATAGATACAAGATATAAATGATAAAGGTATTTAAAACCGCGAGAACCGCTATAATCAGTTCGGGTGTCCAATATCACGAGTTGTACTCGTAAGACATTGACACTGTTTTATTTATCTCTTATTCTACCAAACCGATTGACTCTGGGTGATGAAATATATTATTGGTTTTCTTAATGGAAAGGAATTCACACGAGTTAAGAAGATTATTGATTTACACCACCCGAGTCAGAGATTATGTGATTGAATTCCATAATTTACTGATTTAGCACTCATAAATATTCCGAACGCCACTCTTATTGCGGTGATGTTGTTTTTAGTGCTATTAATTCTATATAACATGTCAAGGAACTATTAACACTAAGAAGGGTGTTTATTCCACCCTCTGTCAGACTCGTAATTCTGTTAATAATTCTAAAGTATATTCATTCAAGGATTGATTTGGCACAGGATAGGCTCTTAAACTGACAGGTATCCTAGTGTTATCCCTTGTTTTCATGACACGTGTTACAATTAGTTATGTGCTTTTTATATCTGTAAGCATTGTAGGTAAGTAAAATAGTGATTTGGCTTTCTGTGACATAGTAGGGAAACCTGGATGACGGAAAGCAACCAGTTTATGACGATTGGTATGAAAGAGATTATTACTACTACCTGGTCGTTAGTCATCTGCTGTGTTCTTCGGGTTTTCCTCGTCACGGACCTACATATAATATTACATTTAATTACATTATTCTGATACACATACTTTAAATATACTTTTGCTTTAGGGTTTCTGCTCGAAAGTGTTTATTGTTTTTGCTTAGCCGCTGACTCTGTTTCCGTTCGAAGTGTTTATTGTTTGGTGTTTATTGTTTGATGTTTATTATATATATATATATAATGTATATAATAAAATATATATATATATATATAGATAGAATATATATATATATATATATATATATATATATATATATATATATATATATATATATATACGTATATATACAGGGTGCGGCAACATAACTTCCTTTTCCCAAAACAAAAAGGCAATAAAACAAGATGTATAAATCAGAAAGGTTTAATTTTGTTTCACAATGATAGTACATATTTAAAGTTTTGTTCACACAGTTTTGAAAATCGTATCAGGTAGGTGACGTCCCCACTCGTCCAAACACTGGCATAAACCGATTTCTGCTGTTTGCCATGACCGTCACCAGCGTATCAGCGGGTATATTGGCAATTTCTTCTCGGATGTTGGCCTTCAAGTCTGGTATTGGCTTCTCGGGCGGTTGACATAAACACTGGAATTTCAAATATCCCCACAAATAAAAAAATCACAAGGGGGCAAATCGGGGGAACGCGGCTGGCCACTCCAAATCGTCCTTATTGAAATGGGGAATATTTGAAATCCAGTGTTTATGTCAACCGACCCGAGAAGCCTATACCAGACTTGAAGGCCAACATCCGAGAAAAAATGGCAAATATACCCGCTGATACGCTGGTGAGGGTCATGGCAAACACCAGAAAATCGGTTTATGCAGTGTATGGACAATGGGGCACGTCACCTACCCGATATGATTTCAAAACTGTGTGAAACAAAGTTTAGATATGTGCTATCATTATGAAACAAAATTAAAACCTTTCTGATTTATAAATCTTGTTTTATTGCCTTTTGGAAAAAGGAAGTTATGTTGCCGCACCCTGTATATATACGTATATATATATATATATATTATATATATATATATATATATATATATATATATATATAATATATATATATATATTTATATTTATATATATATTTATAGTATGGTATATATATATATATATATATATTTTTATATATATATTTTATGTATATATTTATATATATATATATATATATAATATATATATAAATATATATACATATATTATATATATAAATATATATACTATTATATGATATATATATATATATATTATATATATATATGATATATATATATATATATTTACTATATATATATCATACATATCTATCTATATATATATATTATATATTATATATTAATATAGTATATGTATTATGTATTATGTATTATGTATTATTGTATTATGTATTATGTATTATGTATATGTATTATGATTATGTATTATGTATTATATATTATATATTATATATTATATATTATATATATATTATTATATATTATATTATTATATTATTATATAGTATATATTATATATTATATTTAATATATATATATATATATAATATATAATATATAATATATAATATAGAATAATATAATAATATATATATATTATATATATATAATATATATATATAATATATAATATCTATAACATATTACATATATACATATATACATATATAAACAAATATATAAATAGAAAATAAATATAAAAATATCTATAAATATATATACTATATAAATATAATATACTATATATATATATATACTATATATACTATATATACTATATAACCTATATATAACTATATATAATATATATAATATATATAATATATATAATATATATATAATATAATCCTAATATATATATATATAAAATATAATAATATAATAATTATATATATAATATATAATATATAATATATAATAATAAATATTAATAATATAATAGATAATATATAATATAATTTATAATTTATTAATTTATAATTTATTTAATAATTATAATTTATAATTTATAATTTATAATTATAATTTATAATTAATTTAATTTCAATTTAATTTAATAATAATAATATAATATAATATATATAATATATATATATATATATATATATGTATATATATATACGTATATATATAATTAAAGGGTTGTCCATGAAAGCGGCTTGAGACCTGGTTAAAGTCACAATGAAAAATAAGAAGACTTACCACCACCACCAGCCAACCTAGGAGATCAGTATGGGGCACACCCCTGCTGACGACCCCAAATATAAGGAGGACGGACACCACACCAAAATTAGCAAGAGAGGAACTTGCTAAACACCCAGAGATTCAAACTTCGAGTTCCTATGGGAAGGACCAAAGTGACATCATCAAGAGTCTAGGCATGGCAGAAACACTGCTTGCAACTAGGTCCAGACACAACACAGGGCGGCACACAACGCTACCACCCTGGAAGAAGGGACACTGCAATATACAAATACAACAACACTGCCAAGAGCAAAAGAGGACTGCACAAGAGAAGAGCTAAGAGCGGCGGCCTATGAACAAGCAATCAGAAAACACTGAGACCATAGGGGCACAACATACTACACCGATGGCACTGTAGATCCTGGAAGAATCAAACTACGGGAGCTGCAGTATACTCAAGAAACTCACAGCCTGCTGGAGAACCTCCAACCAACGCCTCCCCACTATGCAGACCAGAGTTAACAGCAATAAGACAAGCACTGCTGTACTCACTGGAGAATGAAGAATAGGGCCTGTAATCATCCACACCGACTCAAAGTCCTCAATGCAAGCCGGGAACAACAGAAAAATAAAGAAAATAAGGCACTGCTGGCTGAATTAAAAACACTGCTACACCAGCACAGCGAAAGAGGAAGACCTGTCACCTTAAACTGGATACCCAGTCACATAGGAATTCCAGGCAATGAGAGGGCTGATGAGCTAGCCAAAAGTACAAAACACATTGACAGAGTGCAAATACATCTTAACCTGCACTGCAACAAATCAAGAATGCAATTAAAACCACTCTGCAAAGAAAAATTGTCTAAAAGACCATCGTGAGTGGGTAGAAAAGAACTCACCGTCTGCCAAGATGATATAAGACATCGACTGATCTTGTGCCTCCTCCCATAGACAGCTCACACACCAAGAAAACTTGCTGTGATCATCCACAGACTCAGGCTAGGAATAAATAAAAGCCTGCTGGGAAATTGTGGAAAACAGTGTCAGACCATCGTGAACACTGTCAAGAAGAAACACAGCAACCACTCCTTCACTACCTGCTGGAATGCAGAGAAACAGCACAGCTAAGAGGTGCAGCACAAAATGAATTACCTGCACAAGATGCTGAGCATGCAGCTGCCACAGTCACAAAGACAATCATTGAAAACATAGAAGAGCATGCCCAGGTGCTCTACAACCTACCTCCACCAAGGTAAAGAAACTAATAAGTGACATCAACCACCTATCACATCCCCTCACTGTAAGGCTCTATCCACATCAATCCACTATCATTCTTTTAAAACTTTACCTACAACTGAAATCCTCCCGCAGGGACCCAAGGTAGTAAAGGGTTGGACAACCCCACCTGCACCGCTCTCCGATATTCGAAAGTTTTACATTCTTTCAAACTTCTACTATAATATTGACATGATGGCCCCCCTCTCTTACTGACACCATCATCCGTTCCCCTGTCCACTCCTATCTCTACAAACTAAAGATCCAAATTTCAAAAAACAAAAAATAACCGTGTACCTAATGAATCTTTTCAGATCACCTACGGGCCGAACAAGGGAAAGGCCCGTGCCAACAAGAGTGTTGGCATTAATACAACAACAACAACACACACCAAAAGCAGTCCACCCTCAGCTTCCTAGCCTAGAGGATTTTGTCTGGCAGCTCCAGAAGAAAGCTCGCTTCAAAAGAGAGAGAGAGAGAGACGAGAGAGAGAGAGAGAGAGGAGAGAGAGAATCGTTTAATGACTTTGATGACTATGATATCATAGTTTATCTGTAATTTTAAAATTCAAATATACACGATTTGACATGTTATTTATAATAATAATGATAACGCAAGAGAAAGCAGAATAAAATAGCACAGAAATGACAGATCTTCATGAAATAATAACTAACTAATATTAACATTAACATTATAATAAATACGTCAAACACAAAGGAAAACACAGAAATAGCACATCATCATCATAAAAATGTCGATTCATTAGATGTTTTGCCAGCTTTGATGTCCGCCCCTCCCCCCCCCCCCCCCCCCCCCCCCCCCCCCCCCCCTTCATTTCCCCTTTCCCCAGGTCAAATAATTTAAGCACCGAATATTCAAATTACGTTTAATCGGACCGAGAAACACTTCTTCTTTTTTTCTTTTTTTTTAACAATTATTTCGTCCAATTATTCTCACATCGTAGCATCCAGAGGAAGCCATGATCAGACAATAACTAATGAAATGATTTGTTTTTTTCTAATTTGTGTAATTTTTATTATATTTTTCGACGTCTTGTCTGATATACAGAGCTCTTTGGTTTTGTTTTCTGAAATGGGAACTATTGTGCCCGCTTTGTCTATCCGTCCGCACACTTTTCTGTCCACACTTTTTCTGTCCGCCCTCAGATGTTAAAAATTACTGAGGCTAGAGGGCTGCAAATTGGTACGTTGATCATCCACCCTCCAATCATCAAACATACCAAATTGCAGCCCTCTAGCCTCAGTAGTTTTTATTTTATTTAAGGTTAAAAGTTAGTCACAACCAAGGGCCAGGCGACTACCAGGCCGTGGTTAAAAGTTTCATGGGCCGCGGCTCATACAGCATTATACCGGTGGCCTTGATTACTTTACCCTTATTTGGAGCAAAAGAAACTTCGGCGCAATCGCATTCCCTGTACAGCGTGTAATATCAAGGCCAACGAAAATAGATCTATCTTCCGGTGGTCTCAGTACTGTATAAGCCGCGGCCCATTTAACTTGAACGAAAGCAAGGTATCTTGAAAACATCATAAGAGAAAGGACTACCAAGGAAGCAGCTTATTTGAAATTGGATTTTCTACCAGGGGCCAGGGGAATGTCATGATCTGATTCCCCTCCCCCCCCCCCCACCCCCCCCACCCCCCCCGCCCCCCCCCCCTTTCATCAGCCTACCACCCCCCCCCCCCCCCCCCTTCATCAGTGGCAGTTAGGCCTATAGGCCTAAGCAACAGGATTACCAATGGACGAAATGGAGTTATGACATTTCTCGTTAGTGGAGCGCATTACGGATGGCACATTATCAAAAGTAATAATAATAATAATAATAATAATAATAATAATAATAATAATAATAATAATAATAATGATAATAAATATATAAATAAATAAAATAAATAAATAAAGTAATAATAATAATTTGTTGGCCGTTTGTTGTACAGAAATACCTGTATTAGATATTCGTGTTCTTAAGTACATCACTAAGTGCTTAAGCATTTTGTACCTAATGTTATCAACAATATCAAGAAATACTCCTATTTCCTAGTCCTTTTGATTCACTGAATCAGCTAGACAAGCGAGACTAATCACTTGGTGGCCAAGGAGAACAGGTCCTAATTTAAATAAAAAAAAACAAATAACATTAACTTTTCTCAAATAATACTTTCTCCAAATACAGATTCTCCAACGTTAAGCTCTATACCTCTGTGAAAGCAGCCATTGAAAATACGACAAAAGGAAAATTTTGAAAGCGATCATTTTAGAAGTAAAATAAAAGGTAAAGTAAAATAAAATAGAATTTAGAAATTAGGCCAACGGCCAGGCACTGGGACCCATGAGGTCATTCAACGCTGAAAGGCAAATTAAGAGTAGACAGGCCTGAAAGCTGTAACAAGAGGGAAAGCCTCGATGCTGCGCTATGAAACACGTGTTAGGAGAGGGTGGATAGCGAGATGGAAAGAGAGATAATATGAATGGAGGTACAGTAAAAGAAATAAAGAGGGTTGCAACTATGGGAAAAAGTTAAGTATATCATTGTTTAACCTGAGCACTGAGCTGGTTAACAGCTCTCTCCTGGGGCTGGACCGAAGGATTAGATATTTTTACGTGGATAGGAACCAATTGGTTACCTAGCAACGGGACCTACAGCTTATTGTGGGATCCGAACCACACTATATCGAGAAATTCATTTCTAATCGCCAGAAATAAATTCCTCTGATTCCCAAGTTGGCAGAGCGGAGAATCGAACTCTAGACTACCGAATCGGTAGGCGAGCACCTAACCCACTCGTCCAACGAGGAACTTGCAACTAGAGGAAATGTTAAAACATTAATTAAATACTTAAACTTCTTAATGAGTACAGAAAGAAGTTCACAATTGAATAGGTTCTCGAAGCGTTGCATGCAACCACAACGAATCATAGTGACCTACCAGTGACTCAAGATAGCTGATTCGTAGGCCTATGCAAATTGACTAGATTACAAAGTGACGGATTACAAAGTGAAGGACGTAACACAATACACTGACTGCCAAAATGCAAATTGACTAGATTACAAAGTGACGGATTACAAAATGAAGGACGTAACACAATACATTGACTGCCCAAATGCAAATTTACTAGATTACGAAATGGCGGACTGTCAGCCCTCACCCGGACGCAGGCTCAACCCCTTATCTTTGGGGCTGGGGGAGGGGGGGGGGGGGGTGAGAGAAAGGACTTTTAACATCGGCTGTCAACAAACCACACCACCAGCAGAGAAGGTTGACCACCAGGTACCAGGCCTCCTACGAGAACAGGTTCTTTTTGATTAATCTCGCTGTCTATTCCCAACCTCATTGACCCATTGTTCCAGCTTTTTTATAGTTTTGTGTTAAAGAAAACTATTGTGCTGGCTTTGTCTGTCCGTCCTCCCTCAGATGTTAAAAACTGCTGAGGCTAGAGGGCTGCAAATTGGTACGTTGATCAACCACCCTCCAGTCATCGAACATACCAAATTGCAGCTCTCTAGCCTCAGTAGTTTTTTAGTTTATCTAAGGTTCAAGTTCTCCTGCACTTTGTCTGCCCTCAGAATTTAAATACTGCTGAGGCTAGAGGGCTGCAATTTGGTAAGTTGATCAACCACCCTCCAATCATTGAACATACCAAATTGCAGCCCTCTAGCCTCAGTAGTTTTTATTTTATTTAACGTTCAAGTCGGCCATAATCGTGCTTCTGGCAGCGCTACAGGTACCGACTTATTACTGAATCTAACTCTGAATATATGCTACTACAGTCCAGATGCATCTTGAAATAAAAAATCACGATTTTTATTTAAGAAAAAAATAGATATGACTCTAATAACTCTCTTGAACAGTTGCCTGGAACAAGAACATACATAAAAAAAAAATTTTTTTTTTTGTTTTTTTTTTTTTCAAAAACACCCCCTTGTTAGTGAATTGTAAAGTGTTTTAAGTTATCTATACTTACGCGGTTCATAAAAGCACTTATAAAAATTCTAATAAAGATCAATATAATAATAAACATTGACAAATGGGGCCTGGCTATGCAAAAACTCTGAAAAATAATTCTCTTTTATGGACAAAATCAGAATGAAGAGGGATGCCTGCGTTTATAACAGCGATATTCAGATACATAACATTTTTCTATAGAAACACTCGACGAACCTAAACCCTTCTTCTTTCCTTTTCCCCTTTGATGTTCACAAAACAAGAGAGAGAGAGAGAGAGAGAGAGAGAGAGAGAGAGAGAGAGGGAGGGCATCTTTCACTAACAAAAGCTGACGCGAGACTTCTTTGTGTTGCATTTCCAACTATTATAATAATTCGTGAGGAAGCAAATAGGAAAAACAAATGAGAAACACCACTTTAATCCTCGGCGCTCCGACGCACTCCAACAAAGCAATTTCCTCGGAGAAGACGCTCCAGCGAGCAGACGGAGTGCTTTGTAAAAAGCAAAAAAACGGCACCGCTTTTTGACGGGTAGGTGCGCGGTGTTTCGTCTGCTCGCGCGACACATGATTGTTTAGCATTGACAGATTCTAATTAGGGACGTTATTAATGCCTGGCAATTGCATTCGGCACAGGACGCGATCCATCAGGGGGGAATAACAAAGTGTAAAAAGGCGAATATTGTAAAATACTTGATACATTCGGTCAGTTCTACAGATGGTTTTGCGTGAGAATCTTGTGACATTTCATTAGATCAATAACTTTTGTCGTAACGACTGAGAAGTTAATCAACTTATTCTCATGGATATTGCACTGCCCACTTTCTATCTGCTGAGCAAAATGGTTTTTGAAAATTTAAGTGACTTTAGTAACATAAAACATACAACTTTTTCCCTCGCGACTGAAGAGTACACGAAATCTATCAATGAACCACATAATTATGCTTTAAATCAAAACACCAAATATGTATTTATAACGATATGAAAGCAATCAATGAACCAGAAAATAATATGCTGTACCGTCCTTTACAGTCAATTCATGCACTAGAATGGCTGTGATTCCCTTCCGTCTTCCAGGACTGCTGGAAGGGAAGGAGATGAATTATACACTGGAATGGCTGTGGTTCCCTTCCCACGTCCAGGACTGCTGGAAGGGAAGGCGATGAATTATACACTGGAATGGCTGTGGTCCCCTTCCATCTTCCAGTACTGCTGGAAGGAAGGCAATGAATTATACATCTGGGAATGGCTGTGGCCCCTGCCCCATCTTTCCAGTTACTGCTGGAAGGGAAGGCGCGAATATACACTGGAATGGCTGTGGTCCCCTTCCATCTTCCAGTACTGCTGGAAGGGAAGGCGATGAATTATACACTGGAATGGCTGTGGTCCCTTTCCATCTTCCAGTACTGCTGGAAGGGAAGGCGGTGAATTATACACTGGAATGGCTGTGGTCCCCTTCCAAGTTCCAGTACTGCTGGAAGGGAAGGCGGATGAATTATACACTGGAATGGCTGTGGTCCCTTCCGTCTTCCATTAATGCTGGAAGGGAAGGCGGTGAATTATACACTGGAATGGCTGTGGTCCCCTTCTATCTTCCAGTACTACTGGAAGGGAAGGAAATGAATTATACACTGGAATAGCTGTGGTTCCCTTACATCTTCCAGGACTCCTGGAAGGGAAGGAGATGAATTATATACTGAAATGGCTGTGGTCCCCTTCCATCTTCCAGGACTACTGGAAGAGAAGGAAATTAATTATACACTGGAATGGCTGTGGTTCCCTTCCAACGTCCAGAATCACTGGAAGGCCGCGAAGGGAAGGAGATGAACTATACACTGGAATGGCTGTGGTTCCCTTCCAATGTCCAGGACTGCTGGAAGGGAAGGAAATGGATTATACACAGGACTGCTGGAAGGCCGCGAAAGGAAGGAGATGAATTATACACTGGAATGGCTGTGGTCCCCTTCCATCTTCCAGGACTACTGGAAGGGAAGGAGATGAAAGCGCCTCACACGCTCATCAACACCAGTAGTCCAACCCTTTTAACTAAAGGAGACCCTCTGTTTCATTTATGAATATTAAACAGCACGGCCTAAGATTAATGCCACGTGAGGGGAATTATGCGCCCGTGTTGGGAAGATGGATCGGCTCTTAGGGCGTCTTCGTACAAATTGAAACTAGCGTCCAGGAAAATGATTAGAGGAAATATATTGCTGGAAACAGTGACCAACGCGTATGCCCAAAGGACACTTGGGCAATTGTTCCAGGGACACGGGTATGGCTGGAAAAAGTGCCCAACGCCTATGCCCGAAGGAGACTTGGGCAATTGTTCCAGCAAGACGATTATGGCTGGAAACAGTGACCAACGCGTATGCCCAAAAGAAACCTAAGCAATTGTTCCAGGAAAACGATTAAGGCTGGAAAAAGTGCCCAACGCATATACCCAAAGGAAATTGTTCTAGGAAAACGATGATGGCTGGAAAAAGTGACCAACGCATATACCCAAAAGAAATTTGGGTAATTGTTCCAGGAAACGGTTAAGCCTGGAAAAAGTGCCCAATTTGTATGCCCAAAAGGAAACTAGCGTATTTGTTTATAAAAGGTATACTTAACGGCAGCGTCCAGGAAATGATTAGAGAAAATATTTAGCTGGAAAAAGTGACCAACAAGGCAGGGATGCCCCAAAGAAATCTAATGCAATTCTTAATGAAAGGAATTCGACGGAAATAAAAGACAACCACAGGAAACTTTTGAGCAGTTGTTAATGAAAGCAACTCAAATAAAAGACAGACCTAATTAATGGTCTCTATGACTGATCTATATGGCATAAATAATCTTATAACTACTGTAAATTATTTATATAAGAATAATAAGTCTTGCGCATCGAGTTTTTCGTACAGGCAAACTCATTAGCAGATTTTCCGAGTCGATAACTTAAAGCAACATTAGAATAATATGGAAAACAGAGAGATTAAACAGAGGGGGGAAACAGAATGCATGACTAGGACCAAAATAACAACAATGAAAAACGAAAAAAAAAAATAAATAAAATAACCACGTCCGAGAGAAACAAACTCCGCGAACATATTTAAGCAGCAAAAAATCACTCTATCAGAAATTAGGAATAATTTTAAAGAATAAGAAAAAAAACGGAAATTGGCAGCTCGCAAACCGAATGTAAAGAAGAGGGAATTATAAAGGAAATAGATCGGAGAACAAAAAGATGTTTATGAAACAAACGAAAGTTAATAAATCACCGGATGAAAGAATTGCAAGGGATAAAGAGAGGGAAGAGGAAAGAGGGGGAAGAAGGATCCAAAAATGAATAAAAAGAGAGAGGGAGAGATAAAAGGAAATAGAGAGAGAGGGGGGTTGATAAAAACTTAAGGGAGAGAGAGAGAGAGAGAGAGAGAGAGAGAGAGAGAGAATGTGCAAAATTGAATAAAAATAGAGAGAGAAATAAAATTAAATAGAAAGGATGGTTGGAAAGAGAGAGAGAGAGAGAGAGAGAGAGAGAGAGAGAGAGAGATAAAAAAGAAAAGATGGTTAGATAAAAAAGAAAGGATGGTTAGAGGACAGAGAGAGAGAGATGAAAAATAAAGTAGAAAGGATGTTTGGGAGAGAGAGAGAGAGAGAGAAGAGAGATCGAGAGAGAGAGAGAGATGGCATAAAACGGAAAGGGATGTTGGAGATCAGAGAGAAAGTGAAAGGCGGAGAAAGGAGTGGTTGAGAGAGATAGAGAGAGAGGAGAGAGAGAGAGAGAGAGAGAGAGAGAGAACTACCTTCCAGCATAGTAACAGCATCATTTGAAGCCGGAGAGGCTTATAAGGGATAGTTATAAGGGGGAGAAAACTACTGTATGGTCGAAGGTGGATTTCCTCCGGTGGACAGGCCCTTGTGGGGAGGGGGGGAGGAGCAGCCATGAACGAAATGTCCCTAGAATGCTAAAGAGGAAGGGGGAGAGAGAGAGAGAGAGAGAGAGAGAGGTATACCTACGACCGTTAGCCACGCCTCTCTCTCTCTCTCTCTCTCCTCTCTCTCTCTCTCCGTGGCTATTTACTCACGTCAAACACGAGTGAGGAAATGTATGATGAACATAAGACAAAATGAAATCATATACCGAATATAAATGGTAAAATTAGGACGTTTTGTCCTCCCCGGGTGACAATGGGGGAGACATGACACAGCCACCCTCCCCTTGTAAACTGTTTGTCCGCCACGGGTGGGGACGGGATAGGTAGGGCATCGGAGAGGGTACTACTACTACACCCACCCTCCTCATGCAAACCTGTCTGTCCACCCTGAGTGGGGGAGGGGTAGGAAGGTGATCGAGAGGGTACGGGAGACATGATACATCCACCCTCCCCCTGCAAACCTGTCTGTCCACCCCAGGAGAAGTGGGGTAGGTAGGGGATCGAGAATGTACAGGAAACATGACACATCTACCCTCCTCCTGAAAACCTGTCTGTCCGCCCCGGGTTGGGGACGGGTAGGTAGGGGATGGAGAAGGTACAGGAGACATGATACATCCACCCTCCCCTTGCAAACATGTTTGTCCACCCCTGCATGGGGCCCAGATAAGTAAGGGATCAGGAAGGTATGGTAGACACGACGGGCAGTGCCGGGTTCTAGCGCAGTGTACCTCATTCAAAATTTCTTAATGGCACATGACTTATAATCATTCTTATTCAAATTAACTAGTATTTACCTTTTATTGCTGATAAGTCCCCATGAAGAAATCGGTATTCTCTTCTAGTCTTCAGCCATTCGTTTATCAAATGGAGAATCTTCATGATTTCAAACTCAAAACAAGGGTGGGCCTTTATTGTACAACCTGCAAAAAATTACATTTAATTATGCCAAACCCTATATAAAAAAAAATTAGTAGCAAAAAATACAAATAGGCATAAAATGGCGCATGAAATAATACGTTGCATAGATTGTAAACATCGTTTATTTTCTAAATAATTAGGAAATAACAGTAAAATAATTACGTGGTAGATAAATTATTTAAAATTTTTGTTTATCTTCCAGTTTCCTTTTTGTATGTCTGTGTAATGTCTGACGTTTATATACCCGTTTTCTAATTCCCAGCTTTGTTCACGTTTTCTATTGGCTTTATATACCCGTTTTCTAATTTCCAACTTTGTTCACGTTTTCTATTGGCTTCAGATATCTATACATACATCTGACTTTTTTTTAACTATCACATGCACTGGACAGGCTGACTTGCATTAGCGTATACGGTGAATACAAAAAAAAGATCACATTTTTTGTGATGAATATATTCATTGTGCAAATACCCCTTTAGATGAAAAGATTTCTACAAGATTGTTAGTGTATTCGTTATCATTGTAGTATATATGAATTCTGTAGTATATATGAATAAAAATGTCCTAAAATGGAAAAAAAAAAAAAAAAAAAAAAAAAAATTGAAAAAAAAAAAAAAAAAATTGTGGTTTTGTCTTAAAACAGAAAGTGAAATATTCTATCCTTAGCTCTCCCCTAAACATACATTAATAAATGCATTTCTCACAAGATACAAATGTCCATATAAAGCAAAAGCATGTGTCAAATGTCACCCCACACCCCCTCGACTCTTGTTTTGCAAAAACGAACATAAATAAATGAATAAACTTGAAAAAATACAAATAAAAGGGTCCTTAGTTGTAGACAATGTTTTTCTGTCTCAAAACAGAAAGAATATTTTATCATTAGATCTCTCCTAGACACACTAATAGATACATTTCTCACGGGCAACAAATGTCTATGTAAAACAAAAGATGTGCCAAATGGCCCCTTCCCCCCTTCCCCCCCGCCCCCCACCCATCCCTTACTCTTGTTCAAAAAATAAAAAAAATAAAAAAAATAAAAGTCAAATGCCCCAACTCTTGTTTTGCCAATAAAAATAAATAAACAAATAAACAAAATAATAAAAAATAAATTCCTCCCTCCAACCAACTCTTGTTTTGCCAAAGAAAAATAAATAAAAAATATAAAAAAATGAAAAATAAATTCCTGCCCCAACTCCCGACTCTTTAAGGTAAGGTCCCCCCCCACAAAAAAAAAAAAAATATAATAATAATTGAAAAAAATAAATTCCTGCCACTTCCATCCAGATTATTGGCTGACGCCCTTCCACTGATAAGCTTATTCAATTTTACCTCCAAACGAAAGTGGAGAGAAATGCATATCAGAGCAGCGCATCGGCTCTACCAAAGGATTGGTTCATTACCTCCGCTAACGAAATTGGAAAGGTAGTTATTTCCACACGTGTCAGCCCGTTTTTTTTTTATAACTTTTGCTTTTGCTTTTTTATAAGTCCTACATTCGTGTCAACGAGCCGGTTTTGTCTGTCCGTCCGTCTGTCCTCAGATCTAAAAAAACAACTACTGAGGCTAGAGGGCTGCAAATTGGTATTTTGATCATATAACATACTAAGCTTCCCTTATGTTATAAACTATAATATAATATATATATATATATGTCTTATAATATATATATATATATTTTATATATATATATATATAGGTATAATCTCCGTATCCCTATCAGTCACTTATCATCTCAGTTTCTCACGTATAATTGTCAGTCTGGTCCTGCTAAGTAAAGGACGTGAGTCGAAAGATCTTGTAGCTACTGCAGTGTTTTTATCTTTCCTTTGCGGCTTATAACCTTTTATTTATGCATTATCACGTTTCCAAACTTTCCTGATTCAGTTATATATATATTTATATATTATTGGTATTTGCGGGTTCGTTTCCCGCTACCAGACATCATGATGATGTCTTCAAAACTTCTTCGAGTTGGAGCTCAGGTTTTGCATTGACAAGCGTATCCAAAAAAGAAAAAACAAATAATAATAATAATTTGAAAAGTTAAGAGGGCATTATGGCTATTACAATTTCATGTATATATATACATATATATATATATATAGTATATTAATATATATGGTTTATATAGATATATATCTATATATATATTATCTTATATAATTATATATAATATATATAATATAGAACAACAATTAAATGTACCTGAAATGCCTTCCATTCGTCCTGAATAGACGTGAACAAAGGCTCATACGATATCTTCCTATTCTCATAACTAATAATCGTTCGATATATTCAGCACAAGGAAATAATTACAACCCAATTATACAGGGTGTCCACAAAGTCCCAGTACCTTTACCAGTCTTTATACACCATAAGGTGGTAATGGGACTTTATGGACACTCTATACACCATCTATTGCAACCATTATACAGGGTGTCCACAAAGTCCCAGTTCCTTTACCAGTATTTATAGTCCAGAATGGTACTGGGACTTTATGGACACCCTGTGCATTAGTCTACTGCACCATTATACAGGGTGTCCACAAAGTCCCAGTACCTTTACAAGTATTTATAGACCAGAATGGTACTGGGACTTTATGGACACCCTGTACATCGGTCTATTGAGCCAAGTGACGGCGTGTAACCGTCGGATAACTTGACCGCCCTCATTACGCGGTATTCATTTACTCTCCTGTGTTCTCCCAGAGGTCTCTCATTTCTCTCAAGTGTCCAGAGGTGATGGGTAGAACAAACAATAAACAAAAAACACCACCACTTGTCCAAACAACATCACCGAGGGAAAATAAACAGCCGTTGTCGTACTGGGTAAAAACAAAAGGGCAAAAGCACCTGCGCATCCCGCGTTGCATTTTTTTTTTTTTTTAAGTTCTCTAGCGATATCTTTCAAGTCAAGGATATAGCGTTTACTGGGTGTCTATATTTATTCTCATTATTTGTCTGTTTTCGTTATTATATCAGTAAAGACATTCGTCGTCCTTACAGTTGCCAAAGTTTACGTTAATTTTTTTTATTGTTTTTATCTTGGGATCAATCGTAGATGATCAATTATATATATATATATATATATATATGCACACCACATATATATAATGATATATATATATATATATATATATATATATAATATGTATATATATATATATATATATTATATATATATATATATATAGGTGACCGGACTAGTTTAAAAAAAAGTTGAAATTATATTAAGCTTTTTTTAATATATTTACAAGAAGAATGTATACTCTATACCTGATTTTGAGCCGGACGGTAAAATTAAGATATACATATATATATATATATATATGTATATAATATATATATATATATATATATAATCTTATAAAATAAAATTAAATTTACAAAATCTCTGTACCAGCCCAAGATTAATTACCAATAATTACATTTATGAGCGAGTGATGTTAATATTAAATAATTGTAATATTAACATGACAGTAAAAAGTTTGAAAGGTGTAACCAGAAAGGAAAACCTCAAAGCAGTTGCATTATGAATCAACTGTTAGGAGAGGGTTAAGGAAAGTAAGATGGAAGAAAGAGAATATGAAAGGAGGTACAGTAAAAGGAACGAAAGGGGTTGCAACTATGGGGCCTAAGAAAGGCACGCTGCAAAGAACCTTAAGTAATTCTTAAAGACATTGTATACTGGCCTTTCACAGCTATCTAACTCTCCTCCTCAGGGAACTAATTACGCATACGAGTTCTCACATTTCTGGGATTATCCGGGATTCCGAGCTATATATAACCCTATGACTTTTCCTTCGTTAAGTTCAGTTCAAACGCTCTCTTTCACTGCTAACAGTGGCGCATAATTAATATATAAACCCGTAAGAGTGAAGGTATATTTTAGACAGATAGATTTCATATGTACGTTGTAGCCTATCTTTGTTAAATACAGTTATAAATTCAAAATTCATTGGGATACGAAAGGTGAAATAGATCTACTCGTAAGCATATTGTTTTCATGCTTAATAAGAGAATCCACACAATAATATAACTGTCCATAAAGAAACTTTGTCTCTTCCAAGTTACCAAAAAGACAACAACGTTTAACTAGCTTTTTTCTCAGATGTATATATATATATATATATATATATATATATATATATATATATATATATATATATATATAAGACAAAAGACCAAGGCTAAATTCGAAATTTGAAATTGGATACCTCCACTAACTTCTCTTCTCGGCCCGCAGTCGTCGTAACTATTATTCCGCCCCCCGACGTAACTATTATTACTTCCTCAAACAATCCGGAGCTATGAATTTCAGCTCGGTCTTACGCCACTCGAGACTCGGAAAGCGGGTTTGATTTGATTGCACAAGCTGTGGGAATGCGGAAATGGATAGTACTTGTTTTAATCATTCAATAGGCGAAGGAGATAAGAATTTATTTTTTTTTTATCTCTGACAATATTTAAATCACTGTACGGAAGAAGTGATTAGGCATGGTAGCTTTCTCATACAAAGCACTGCATTTAGACTCATATTTCGTGTCTATACTTTCGTTCAAATCCATCTGTAAACTCTTGCTTTCTTCCTTGCAGTTTTCAACATAGTTCTATGATTAAACAAGGTATTATCTTATATAGATGAATGTCTAATTAATATGCCCGTCTATATAAATCGTCTATATGAATCCTCAAACCATGGTCGAATCCACTCCCTTTATTTACCTACCCCACGATTATAGTAATGACTTCTATATCGTGACCTTCTCTCTCTCTCTCTCTCTCTCTCTTCCATCTCTCTTCTCTCCGTCTCTTCTCTCTCTCTCTCTCTCTCTCTCTCCATTCCTCCTTCATGTCCACTCATCTAATGTTCTCCTTTCCGCTACCCTAATATCAATCCCGACATCCAACAACCCTATTACTGCTCCCATTTTCTTCGGCGTCGTCTTGCCATCATCCATCCATCGAGCTTTCTCCTTCACGGCTCGGGGACACTTTAATCATCACTTTTATAAGGAAGTTATCTATATGCAAATGCAATCCACCGACGAATAGGGGGTATATATCGACCATCGTCACGCATGGAGGGGCATCTAGCTAGTTATTTTCTTATCGGAAGGAGTGAGACAGGTGACGATATGTCTCGGAGTCGAAATGGGGCTTCTGGAAGCAAAATAAAATCGAGGGCAAATGTTCTCTACTTGGCGCCTTGCAGAGTACGTCTGTGTGGGTGTGTAGGTGTGTATATGTGTGAAGTCTCTCTCTCTCTCTCTCTCTCTCTCTCTCTCTCTCTCTCTCTCTCTCTCTCTCTCTCCAACTTAATGTCATTAGAAATATCAAGCTCGCTCTGCAAATGCCATACCGTGGCGTTTTTCTCCAGCCTAGGCCTAGTTCCTCCAACATTTCTCAAAACTGGCCTATCCAAAATACAGCGTATCAACTTAAATGTACTACAAATAAAGATGTCATTGACCTATCTAAAATTCAGCGTATCAACTTAAATGTATTGCAAATCAAGATGTCAAATTTGGAAAGAAGCTATTCCACATGTTACGAAAGTGTGTGGATGGATAAGTCTAACCAAAATGGCTCGACTCAGGCTTAGACTCACTTCGGTCACTGACTGTCCTTTTATCCTCTTGCTTCCGTTTAAAGTTTATCATCCTCTTCCCTCTTTCAAGACACACATCAACCGTTTCATTTTTGAGGTAGAAATCAGATTTCATTCTTTTCTCTTTCTCTTTCCTTGTAGTTCAAGGAAAGAGTTCAGGACACTGAGGAGTTTCGTGTTCTATTCGCTTCTCATTCGTGTCATAAGTAGTTTCTTCATTTAAGCCCAAGTCGAAATTAATTTCAGCTTGTATTATGAGTAAGTATTCATACATATATTACCTTCAATTTTAGTATATTACCTTCAATTTTAGTATTTTACTCAAACTGTGGGTCAGATTTTTGACAATGGTTTCCGTTGAAACTCTCGTCAAACCAATCCTAGTGGAGCAATAACGGATATTGCTTTATGTCGTCCAAACAATTAGCGCACTAACAGGTATCGATTTCTGAAGTATCACATCTAACTAGATAAAATAGGATCCAGTAAAAAAATTAATAAATAAATATTAAGCGGCAAATTTAAAATTCTGCCTTTCTCTTAGATTACAAATTTCTTTCAAACAATCTTACGTTCTCAGCAATAAATCTCTACCTATCTCTCAGCCTTTATCGCTGAAGCCACGGAAAAATTTTTCATGCTCGCTCGCTCTGCCTTCTCTCTCTCTCTCGCTTCTCTCTCCTCTCTCTCTCTCTCTCTCAATCTCTTCTCTTCTCTTCTCTGTCTCTCTCTCTCTCTTCTCTCTCTCTCTCTCTCTCTCTCTCTTTTGCAGGACCATATTGCTTGGCTTGGTTCAGTTTCATTATCATTAATTTCCTCCGAGACGCAGCGTCTAATCCGCCTTTATCAAGGTCGTTGAATCTCTTTGGAAAAATTCGAGTTTCCACAAATGCAATTCATTTTTTTTTTCTGCGGAGGGATTTTTTTACGGGATGCTTTTAATTACGAATGATAGATTCGTGGTTGTGTACCGAGATTCGTTATTGCTCCTTGAATATGAATCCAGGTAAATTAGTCTCAGGTGATAGTCACAGGTAAAAATAAAAAAAAAAATCAGTCATAACAGTCACAGGAAATAGGTCACAGGAAAAAAAGTCACAGCAAAAAAAGTAAAATAAAGTTACAGTCAAAATTGTCACAGTCAAAAAAGTCAGTCAAAGATAGTCAGTCAAAAATTTCACAGTAAAAAAAAGAAGTCACCACCGTCAAAAAAGTCACTGGTAAAAAAGTCAGGTAAAAAGTCATTTCAGGAAAGTAACAGGTAAAAAGGTCACAAGGAAAGATTCACAGGAAAGTCACAATAAAAAAAGTCACAGGAATAAGTCCCAGAAAAATCACAGGTAATAAAAGTCACAGGAAAATCTACGAATTACTACAACAAAGAACTAAAAACATAAAGAAAATAGTCTCCCATAAAAAATCTATAGAAAACGGAGTAAAAGAACTTTAAAGGAATAACCGCGAAATACTCAAACGTCGATGAGTTGAACAACTAATTAAAATGGAAATTTGCTTAGAGGAGAATTAAGTCAGCGGTAATGAAGTGGGGACACAAACTACACCCCTCCCCTCCTCCCCTGCTCTGGATTCATCCCGGATTCATCGATGAGTTAATACATTTTAATCTGAGAGATTCTCGGTGAATTAGCCGAGGGACAGAAGAAAATCTATTCAATTATCTATTTCGTAAACCAAGAACTTGGGTTAATTGAATTTATTATCTGTTGTGTCGTGAATGGGTATCAACCAATCAACTTGTTATAAAGAACTTAGAGAGAGAGAGAGAGAGAGAGAGAGAGAGAGAGAGAGAGAGAGAGAGAGAGAGAGAGAGAGATTAAATTCTGATAATTAACGAGGTTCAAATTTAGCGAGTTTTAACTAATATCAGTACAACGCTTTTCAAAGCATTTCGAAGCTTTTTGTTTTTTTAGAATGCTACAGCGTCCCATTTCCTCATCGAGAGAGAGAGAGAGAGAGAGAGAGAGAAGAGAGAGAGAGAGAGAGAGAGATTAAATTCTGATAATTAACGAGGTTTAAATTTAGCGAGTTTTAACTAACCAGTACAACGCTTTTCAAAGCATTTCGAAGCCTTTTTTTTTTCCAGATAACGTACAGCGTTCCATTTCCTCATCGGGAAATTCCTGTTTAAGTCCGAGAGAGGGAAAATGCCAATTTCCCTTCTAAACGAGAAGAGAAGAGGAAACTAATCCAAAGGTAAGATGGGAAAAGAGGCGAGTATATTTCCGTCAACTCGAACTGACCACAATCTGTGGAAAGAAAGACTACTGATTTTTGGCTTTGGTTTTTCAGTCCGTGATAATTGCTTGAATAGTAATCGTGCTTGCTGCCGTACAATTATTACTCTAACATTATTAACATAACTGTTAGCAACCTAATCCCTAAAATATCTCAACATTTTTAGCCTTGTAATCAGGAAACTTGAGCAATGGGTCTAGACTCTAGACTCTAGAAGGAGTGTGTTGGCTTTTGTTTTTCAGACTGTGATTGTGACTAAATAGTTTCGTACTTACTACCATAGAATTATCAATCTTCCGTGTATTTACCTATCTATTTGTAGCCTAATCCGAAAAATATCTCAACAATTGCAGCCTAAAACTTAGGAAATCTGAACAATGAGTCTAGACTCCAGGAGGAGTGTGGATCCTTCCTATCCTGATCTGGTTTTGGGCAGATGGTGAAGTTCCCGCGTGTTTTACATCGTATGAGAATCGGATAATGCCATGAGCAAGGAAAGCGGTTCAATATCGATTTCCTCAAACAAAATTACGGTGGGTTGGTTCGGGCAATTATTTCCATTTCCAGAAATAGTCAAATATAACGGGGAGAAGCGAAAAAAAAACGGACCCTTGAATTCTTACAAACATACCTACACACACACACACACACACTCCTCCGCACACACACACTCCTCCACACACACTCCTCCGCACACAGACACACTCCTTCCACGCACAGACCACAATAACTCAACATAACTCCAACACACAGACACACACACATACTCCTACACACACAGACACACACACACGCATATGAGGTTGTTACATCCTTTACCTGCCCAATTGCTCAAACCCCAATGCATAAGTCTAGCAATTTCCTCCCAAAAGACATATATAAGCTTTTGGTGAAGTAACTCTTAATTCCCAACGTATTCCATTCTGCACAAATAGAGATACACTTCAAATATTACAAATCACTTCAACAGAGCATGAATGAATAAAAACTCGTAGCCACAACGATAGACCGACAACATTATGCAGTTGGAGGTTTCTAGCTGATATTGCAATCATGCAAATGCAACTAGTTACATGATTGCATGATTACGCACTGGTCGGAATGTCCAGCAATTTTTAATGAAATTACCAATTAAAAAAAAGGGAAAAAATGCTGGTTGTGGCCACGTTACATCACTTTCTTACTCAGTTCGATTATTCCCGAGAGAGAGAGAGAGAGAGAGAGAGAGAGAGAATGTGAAGGCTACGTTGACAAGCTAATTAACCGGACACCACCTCATTCGAACATTCTTACGGAATTTGAATTTGGTGTCTGTCACCGAAGGCGCCTGGGGTGTCGTCTCTCTCTCTCTCTCTCTCTCTCTCTCTCTCTCTGTACTACATACATAGAATTCCCTCTATTAAACGTGTGTTGACGAGTACTTGACATCTGTTTTTCTCCTCTACTGGCGTTTTCGTAACTTGCGCCGAGACAGTTTTATACTTTTAAAAGATACTCTTAATAAATCTAACGATGGTTTCTTGTATTTAAAAAAAAAAAAAATCCCTTTCGCAGACCTTACTAAAGAATCCGCTAAGCACGTTCCTCGTCCCCTCTTTCTCAGACCCACGAATATCAAAGCAGAAATGATTATGTACGACAAAAAAAAAGGGGGTTAAAGTCAAGAATGAGAACCATCTCTACCCAGAGAGACGAGACGGACCCTTTCTCTCTCTCTCTCTACGCTGACGTCATCCATATAGTATTAAAGTTGCCATGTTCATCCATTCGGAATGCCCACTACTACTTCATCCATCGCTCGGCGAATTCTTTGATTTGCTTCTCTCATTTTTTTTAACCATTTTATCGACCGTCTACTCCATTTCCGTCTACAGTGGGTCTTTCGTGAGGACTGGTATTTCGATACCCCGGTTACAAGCACAATGCCTGTCCAGCAGAGAGACATCGGTCTAGAGTTCCCGCCTAGCAACCCTTCGTTGCTCCGTACTTTTACGTTGAATGTTTCCGATTCTTTATCATATCGTTTCTTTCGTTGGACATAAATCAAGAATGAACATTTTTTTCTTGGCCTGCCACCTCGGTGACCGCGAGTTCGATTCTCGGACATTCCACTGTGAGGTTAGAGATGTGTATTTCTGGTAATAGAAGTTCACTCTCGACGTGGTTCGGAAGTCACGTAAGCCGTTGGTCCCGTTGCTGAATAACCACTGGTTCCGTGCAACGTAAAAACCCCATATAAACAAACAAACATTCATGCATACATTCATAAGAGAAAGATAGATACATATAAATAATACAAGAGAATGAAACACTGGTGGCCTGTGCTTCTCCGTTGCCAGAAGCACGGTCATCGCCAACTTTAACCTTACATAAAAACAAAAACTACTGAGGCTAGAGGGCTGCAGTTTGGTATGTCTGACGATTGGATGGTAGATGATCAAAATACCAATTTGCAGCCCTCTAGTCTCAGCAGCTTTTAAGATCTGAGGGCGGAGAGAAAAAGTGCGGACGGACAGACAAAGCCATCTTATATAATAGTTTTACATAAAAATTAAAATACCACTGGCCAAAAGCGCAATTATGGAAAGCTATGATAGACTGACCTCACGACAAGAAATTAGTCTTAAGATGCCTTGGTCGACAGTAGCTTGTGGATTCTCAAGAGTTTGTGAATTCTCACCCATAGTGATTAAGGTCCTTAAACATTCTCGTCGACAAATCTCAACACCCTCTTCAAAACATTAGTATCTCCTGCGTCTCATATAGCATGTAACTAATAGTAAATTATAAACATACTAAAGTAAGCACACAAACAAATATGTTTACGCTTCTACGTCCATCAACTCTTCTCAAATGTTTGCTATACTTTTTACGATGAATTTGGTGAGAGAGAGAGAGAGAGGGAGAGAGAGAGAGAGAGAGAGAACCACATCTATATATCTTATTACGATAAATGGATCTGGGGAGACGATAGACAGACAGACAAGAAATAAGACAGCAACTGGGAAGCAAAACATACTATGATAAATGGATCTTGAGAGAGAGAGAGAGAGAGAGAGAGGTTCATAAATAAAGTCAGGATTTTCCATATTGAATGAACAGCCCAGAGACAGTTTATTGAGCAAGGACGAAAGTAAATCAATATAAAAAAAAAAAAATTAGCGAAAAATGCATGATAGACCACTTAGAAAGAGAAGTGCTAACCATTTAGCCATCATGGTCGAGATGGGTCGATGTCGATATCAGCCTACTTCGCTCTTGATAGCCGACTAGTCAAGTCGATATCTATACCACCGCGTTAGACCAAAGTCATCAGGTTTCAAAACCTGACTCGGAAAATGCACTTATTAAATCATACTCCATCCTGGATACCAGTTATTGCAATGTTACGTGCTATTGATAGCATAATACTGGAATTATTTTAGTACCTTTCATTAAGAAGCCTATAAAAAAAATGGACCCATTTGCCACTAACGAAAATAAAGGGAAACTCCAGCATTCCTCATGGTAAGAGCCTATTTTAATATAAACCAGAATACGTGGAAATGCACCAAAGGAAATCTCCCATAGGATACACCAATGTGCCAAGGTGGAAAAAAACTTACTTTTGCCACTTGGGACTTGTATCCACACAGCCCTGTCTAGGAGTGGAGGGAAGCGGTGGGGTTTGGTAGGGGGTGGGTACGGTGGAGGCTTGACGGTACATTTCCTCATAGTCTTACCCCCAAGTATTTTGGAGAGGATATTTTTCTTATGTCAAGAGGAATTATCTCAAGGAAACTGGTCTTCATGAAAAATGGGAATTTTTGCCAGATGTTTCTCAATTTTTACTAGACTATAACATATAATATTGCGTGATGTTTACGTACTTGGCGGTGATTGTAATGCTAGCCCGTTGAAGCAATCAACCAAGAGTGAAGGATACACAGAGGACATTCGCAGACTTAACTGACCAAAAGGTCGCTGAATATCACAAAAGGATATAATCATAAGACACTTAGACGTCCAACAATTATATATATTTCAACACTTCCATTATCAGCTGACAGCAAATAAGTTAAAATCATAAACAGAGAAAAAGACACTTTAAGTGCGTTTCTAAATTGCATCAATCAAGAAAACGCCCAATTATTTCAGGCAACCAAAAAAAAAAAAAAATATCGTAATGAATTCCATATTTAAAATGTAAGACCCAAACAGCAATTCAGCATTTGAGACTTTGCAACAGAGCAATTGCATCTTGCATCTGGGATATGCAAATTTTATGTAAATTTCAGGACGAGCGGGAAACAGTTCCTGATTCATTACGCCTGCTCTATTTTTTTATTTTTGTGGTTGGGGGGGGGGGGGGGTGGGGGGATATTGGGGTGTGGGATGGGTGATTGTTCAGCAGTGGGTAAACTTCAATGACAAGTATGACTTGGTAGTAACCTACAATATTCATTATTTCCTCCTTAAAAACCTGAGAGTAACGCTAATCCAACAATTTCACTCGTATGAGACTATACTCTTTTTTTTTTTCATCTGTCCATCCTCCTGTGGTGTTTTTGTATGGTAACACTGCGTCCCGGGCTTTAGATAGTTACGCTATTAGTAAGTTTTAGGTAAATAAAAGGATATCTGGGTGTACATTTGCACTGAAAGTGGTTTTGGATAATTTACTGTATGCGAATTAACACTGTTAATATTCGAAATTGGATATTTATTAATAATCCGTTGAATGTAAGCTGAACTGTAACTATCTAAAGACCGGGACGCAGTGTTACCATACAAAAACACCACAGGCCGGTGGACAGATGGAAAAAAACGGAGTATAGTGTATTAGTTCTTTAAACCTTACTCATTCTACTTCGATAAACATTCAATGGCAAAGCTTTTAGAAAATGTTTTCCCCCACGTAGACGCCCGCGAGCATGTCCTCTTTGCCAGGAATCTGCTCTTTCTTGTCGTTATAGCCAACTGCTATATGCCTTGCAGACACCTAAATCACGTTTTATGAGTTTCTGTAAAGGCAGACTGGCCTCGTAGCGCAATACTGGCCTTTTAGACCGAGACATTAGACCCATGTTTCAAAACGGGAAGTAAATTAGGCCCCAGGATTCTCTTATGATGCTCAAAATGGACTTTTACGATCGTTTACCGCGCTGGGAGAGTCATCATGAATTAATGCACATGCTATGAAGACCATGATATCCGGTTGGGAGTTGAGAGAGTCTCGGAGGAAATCGCTACCCGGCTAACGGCTAATGGCCAAGAAACTCTAACTTGAATACCGTTTTTTTCCCAGAGATTTTACTCTGAGAGAGAGAGAGAGAGAGAGAGAGAGAGAGAGAGAGAATAAAATATAGAATTTAGACCAATAGGCTAACCGCTGGGAGCCGAGAGGTCACTCGGTAAGAAGATTTGAAAGGTGTAACAGGCGGAAAACCTCGCAGTTGCACCATGAAACTATTATTGTTGCCTTTGAAGTTTTTATCCTCATGTTCATTCACAAAATACGTCCATGTCCGTAACTCTAACTGCTTCGGACATTTCAGCTCCTGTGACGTATATATATACAACACTAAACGTAGTACTATTCATGTGATACAACTGGTAACATAGAATGGGTAAAAGGACTAGTTTAGTGTAATCTTTCCCAATAGCGTTCCCGACAATATGTCGTATTTAGGACAACAAAAAATCGACTTATATGACATATGCGTCTAGTGAATCAGCCTCTTCTCAGGTCATTTAGAAATATCATATATCCCCGCTTACGTCGATACAACATAGCACTATCGAATGATGGCGCACTGCGCACGAGGCTTTTCCTCTTTTTAAAAAATAAATAAGATATCTGGAGCTGCGATTCTAGCACTTTAAAGGGGAACTCAGCGCCCGCCGCAGTTTAAGTTCAAACATCCCCCCAGCCCCCCACCACCCCTTCCCCCTCCCCCCCTTTCAGAAAAGGTCATGATGACACCACAACCTTGCTGTGCGCTCGTGTTGGATTTATTATGAATTTCAAACTCGTCGGCCCAAACGTCATAATTAGGCAGTCGCTGAAAACATCATTAGAGTGGCCAAGCATAATAATTAATGGAAGTCTCCGTGATTAGCGTTATTAGCGCTAATCCGTCATGAAGGATTATTCATTTGGACTCGTGTCCATTTATTTATTCATGGCAGTGGGACTAAAATCAGCGAATCAAGATAAATAATTTCAAGTCAACGGCGACCCTGTGGGCTTGTTCCGAATGAATAGGTTTCACCTTCATAATGATAATACTAATACTAATATAATAATAATAAAAATAATATATCAATTTCAGTTCAACTATGCATCAAACAATGTATTCAGCAAAGAGCAATAAGCCGTATGAGTTCATTTATTCATCAAAATAATAGCTACTTATCCACGCACCGACGAAAACTCACAATGCGCATGCGCAGCTCACGTCGTTTCAGTCATGTGTAGGTATTCCCTCGTGCATGATAAATACGATGTTAATTCATTATAAACACCAAACCTAAATATTAACGGATTTCATCCTGTTAATAATCTGTATTTCCGGACATTATGGGATTTCGAATACGGTCGTCCAGCGCTAGTCTCATAGTATCGGTACTTGGTACGTATCCACCTAAACGCATCGCTAGTACTAAACATGGCGGAAGCTCAATAGGACACCTTGTTTAGTACAAGCACCTCGGCGATCAAAGATATCGTTTATTAATATACAGAAATACATAGAAATGGGTGTATATAATACTTTGATCCCAGAGGGCCTAGTACTAAAGACAGTATCCCATTGAGCTTCCGTCATGTGTAGTACTATAACCTCGGAGGTTACGCGTAGGTGGATACATACCGGGTTTAATACCCCACGTGCTGTTGTTGACGTTGTTTATTTCTATTTATGATGAAATATAGACAGTCAAGCCAAGTATTAGGGGCAATTTTAACCATTCAGAGCTTAAGACAGTGAAGTAATATAAAAAGCTGCAAAGTGGCTGCAGCTACGGGCTGAAGGAAAGCTGCAAATACCCTTTCAGTGATGCCCAAAGTGCAACAATTGAGGTGAACTGGCAGCAATACCTCCTTACATTTTGTTATCCAAGACTTCACTTTCATAATACGCATCTACGTTAATTGAAAACTAGATTATAATTGAGATGCACTAACACAGCAGTACCTCCTTACAGTTTGTAAGGAGGTACTGCTTTCATAATTCTCATCTACGTTAATTCAAAACTAGATTATAATCATCCAAATAGTTGTTGATTTGACCGAGCTAGGATTTCACCCAGTTTCTATATCGAAGCCCCTTCACCACTCTCCGTCACTCGTCCCTTTTATCACCCATCGTCTTCCATCCATCCACCTCCCTCCTCTCCTATCTCCGCTTTCGTTGGCGATTCAGCCCTTCGTATCTCTTCTCCCTTCTCCGCTTTCCGGTCTCCTTCCGTTTTTAGCATTTAATTTCCGATTGAAGTTTCATCATTCATCTGCCAGTTTGGTCTCGGGAACATTTCTGACCGGGAATCTATATAGTATACGTTTTAGTACTATGCATTCAAAGTGCAGTTCTTGCCGAACTGTTCTACCTTCGATGTGTCAGAAATGCATTAGAAACAGGCAAAATGAATAAAAAAAAATAAAAAAGTGAAACAAACTGGGCTCCAGGAATTGGATTCAAACATTCAATTCAGTTTCTCAATATATATTGGCAGCCATATGCCAATACATTCCCGCGCGCAGAATTGCCATAGACTAGAAGCCAATTACATATATGTTTCCTATATAAAATGGCCAGTTGAAATAAAATTACATTATCAGGAAGGAAGCGATTTGACTCATTGTCACACCAATAGTGGTAAATCGGCGCCAAACTTGATATGAAATAAGAAGAAGAAAAATAAGAAACAGCTATAAGATTCAAACTGCCCTTTAAAGAAAACGGGAAATAATTGCTGGTAAACGCAAGCACAATTACTCGAGACAACCACGAATAACAATGTTAATGTTAGGAATTATACCATTAGGAAAACTACAAGATACGAAGTTCGAAATATAGATGATGACTATAATGATGAAAGGGAGATGGAGATGACTAAGGCATGTCCTCTGCACCAAAACTGAGATTAAATACACGATAATGACAACTGACTCCATTGATTATACCAGAATAGCTAGACCCATAACTACTTGGATGAGAACTATGAATCCTTGGATGAGAACTAAGTGAAGGGATGCTGGGGGATGAGAGATCTGTGGATGATGAATCACATCGGTGACAAAGCTGTCGACATGACAGGAAATGAATGGAAAAAAACATGGCAGCCTTTTTATTATTTTCCTTACGGATAAGGACACTGGTGGAATGCGCCTTGAAGAAGTAGTACTAAATGACACCTGTGGATTTTAAGGAGAACTGACTTGGATAGCCATTTAAGAACTGGCTAGGAAAAAACTGAGCCCAAAAGGAGTATAAATATATGATTTTCATGGAAGCCAAAATCGTTAATCATTACAAGAGCCTCTCTCTCTCTCTCTCTCTCTCTCTCTCTCTCTCTCTCTCTCTCTCTCTAAAATTAAAGTTCATTAGACGAAACACTAGACCTATAGCTTTACTCACCATTGTATTACATGGCTTTAGTAATTAGGGAGTGCAGTTGGGGTGCAGTTTATTACATCATTTCATTTTTAAATTCCTTGATATTAACTGCATAAATACACACACACACTTTCTCTCTCTCTCTCTCCCCATTTACTACAACTCGCCACTGAGTTGATTATCCTGCATTACATTACATATCAGTATCGTCACTAATTTTACCACTATCACTAATAGTAGCACAAATTGATTAAGCGCTGAAGAATTTCAAAACACAATCCCTCCAACAGCTAGACTGACTATCTTAAGGATTATTGATAATCTATACTTAATTCATATTCATGCATCTATTCGTAATTTTGTGTATGTATATGACATCTATGGGGATTGCTGCTAGACTTAACAAATCATAACGCTTAACATTTTACTAACAAACGCATAATTGAAGATATATAGAGAATTCCACAACGGTAACTTTAACCAAATTCTATTCATTCCGAATTACCGCTGGAAACCGCGAATGTGGAATCTGGCTTTGAAACGAAAGGTATCAAATGAACTTCAGTTTCTCTCTCTCTCTCTCTCTCTCTCTCTCTCGTTCCCATTCCAAGCCGAGAGCCCCCATTCCCATTCCGAGAGCGAAAGGAAAAGCTGGTAAAGTTGATTTAGGAATCTCATTTCCTCTAACTGGTCTTTCGCAACAATCTCTAGTACCAGTTTTGACCTTTATAAAGACCTGGTCGTCGACTTTGTAGGCCTAGTGTTACTTAAGAAATTATATATAATTATATATATATATATATATATATATATATATATATATATATATATATGTGTGTGTGTGTGTGTGTGTATTACATTACCGTGATTCATATACATATATCGAACTACAAATTGTCCTTTAATATCTAATATCGCTCTACCTCGGAATTAACATATTTTCATATATGCTTAACCGAGGGGGAATTTATTAAGCGATAATAGAATTGGCGATCGACAGGCGCGAACCAGCGACCTCTCAATTCCAGGACTGGTAGTGAAGCCTTAAACCACCCGACACCGCGCTTCACTGCAGTCCTGGAATTGAGAGGTCGCTGGTTCGCGCCTGTCGATCGCCAATTCTATTATCGCTTAATAAATTCCCCTCGGTTAAGCATATATGAAAATATATTAATTCCGAGGTAGAGCGAATTAGATATTAAAGGACATTTGTAGTTCGATATAAGTATATATATATATATATATTATAATATTATATATCATGTATATATATATATATATATATATATATATATATATATATATTATATAATATATATATTATATATAATTAATATTAGTATATAATATATTATATTATATACATATATATATCTATATATATAGACTATATTATATATATATATATATATATATATATATATATATATATATATAATATATATAGAAATATATATATATAGTATATATATATATATATATATATATATATATATATATATATATAATAATGACCGGAATATCTTGAGAGATTTTATGACATCTAGTTCCCTATTCGATACACTTTCTTTCACGTTCTTTTTAAAAAGTATACCGATAAGCACTTAGAAGGAAAAAGGAAGAGGACGTTTTAGTCTCTCTCTCTCTCTCTCTCTCTCTCTTCTCTCTCTCTCCCTTACCCAGGAAACGGCCGTTTTGTGATAAAAGTCGCCTTCTTCTTCGTCGTCGTCGGGGTAGCGACAACTGCTCTGCAACCCCCCCCCCCCCCCAACAACAACCCACACGTCCCACCCTACCCCCGCCCGGAGAGAAATGCAATTACTGCCATTTCGAACCTACGTATGCTCGGTTTGGCCAGTGAATATATATATATATATATATATATATATATATATATATATATATATATATATATATATATATATATATACATATATATACATATATATATACATAATACATATATATATAGATATATGATATATAATATGTATATATATAGATTATTATATATATATACATTATAATATTACTATTATATGCATAATACATATATATATTTATATATATATATAATAATATTATAAAATGTATGATCTATATATATAATAATTTCCTGGAAAAGTTTTTTTTATATAAGCTCTTTTTTCCTCCCCTCCCCCACAAAAAAATCTGCGTATCAAAATACTTGGCTGTTTTCGACGTAGTTTTTTTTTTTCTTTTCTTTTCTTTTTCCTGTTTTTTGTGGGATTTTTTTTTTTTTTTTTTGCTATTTGTTTTTTTACTTCTCGTTACTATTTTTTTTTCGTTTTTTTTGTTATTTATTTTTTTTTTTTGCTATTTGTGTTTTATTTTTATTTTTTTTCTATTTGTTTTTTTTTCTGTGGACTTTATATTGACAAAAATAAGTTTCATCAGCATCACAAAAAAAAGGCACCTCTGACCTATATAACCTGAAGAAATAGGTCAAAATAGGTAGTAAATTATGAAACAACAACCTCTATATTAAAAGAAAAAAAAAAAAAAAAAAAAAAAAGGAAAATCAGACCTAGAAATGATCAATTTGCAATATCTGAAGAACGGAAAGAAAAGAATAATAGAATTTAGGCATCAGGCCAAGCGCTGGGACCTATGAGGTCACTCAGCGCTGAAACGGAAATTAATAGTAAACCTCTCAAAGGGACGCTGCAAAGACCCTGAAGTAATATGCCTACAGCGCACAGCGTGAGGTGCACTGACGGCATTACCCGGCCAAGGGAGCCAATATCTGAAGGCTCTGCAGTTTGCACACAAAATGCTACAATCCGAAAAGTAAAGTAAATAAATAAATAAAATAAACCTGACCCCTGGTCTGTGAACTCTTAACCTACAACAACAATTCTTGTGAATTTCAGATATCGAAGCCTTTTTCTTTATTGAAACCGTTTCCAGATTCCGGAAAACAAAGAACAAGATTTTTGTGCCAATACCTCGTTGTCCAATTTTGTTTTGCAAGCTATGAAATATTAGACACCCTCTTCCTTTCAGAGTACTCATTTTGATTTCTTTTAAACCAATTCTTATAAAGATTCTAAAACAAGTGGCTGTATTATTTCGCTTTTCGTGGAATCTTTTAAACCTCATAAATATGTATTTACTGAAACTCAGAAACTTAGAGTTAACAAAAATAAATAAAAATAAAAATAACTCTTAAGGATGAACAACTAGACAGCTATAAAAAATTATGCCCTCAGATTATCTCTGTTAATGTAATTACCCAGACTGCATTTGTAAAGTCTATAAAAATACTACAAAAACTAAAAAATAAATAAATAAATGGAGCAGTCTCACCCGTTTTCGCTAAAGGTCTAAGTAGATTAGGTCTAGGATTTACATTAATTAAGCAGTATAACTTGCAAGACTAGGCCTAAAACCAGAATTATCTGCGGTGGTTCAGCCAAAAAAACCGTTGCAAAAAACTCTTTAAATACACACATACATATATTGTATCTTATAAAACATTGCCAAATATATACATACATACATAGAGAGAGAGAGAGAGAGAGAGAGAGAGAGAGAGAGAGAGAGAGGTAATTTCGGGTGAAATGTAAAGCAAAAAGGGAAAAAAAGTTGATACATCTGATGGACTGAACCTCGAGATAGCATTGTCTTGTCTGGTAGACCAACGTCATTTCCCGCGACATAAAGGACAGAAAGGAGAGAGAGAGAGAGAGAGAGAGAGAGAGAGAGAGAGAGAGAGAGAGAGGAGCTGACGTCATGGATGCAATCTCCGTCGTGATAAAAGTAAGGCTTGATGTTACCAAAACCTTACATGTCAACTTTACCTCGGGTTTATTTTTTTTGTAAAGCATCCCTTTGTCTGGCCCTATCCCACCCCACAGCATACGATACTGTATACCATACATACATACATACATGTCTTGGTAATAAGTCGAACGTACTTAGCATCCTCAGTGTTCCAATCTTCCTTCGTGGCTGTACCTTTGCTCATACATTCAAACGCTCCTATATATCTTACCTTCTACTAAATTCAAATGCTCCTATATATCTTCAGTACCAAAGATCTGCATCCATAATTACCAAGATGTCAATTACATCCAACGGCAACAATTACAAAGGGGAATATCAATTGAACCAAACCTAGTACTACTAAAATCACAGAAAACGCTCCCATATATCTTTAGTACAAGAGATATGCATCGATCACAATAAAAACCATAATATAACAGCGGCCCCAAATTCCCAAGATGTCAAACTAACATCCAATGGCAAACAATTACAAAGGGGAATATCAATAGAACCAAACCTAGTACTATTAAAAATCATAGAATCAATCCTCAGAATGAATCCTTCACCTCGCATTCGAATTTCGAGGTCAGAGAAAGGACACGAGGAAAATGACCCAGGTAAAGAGAGTACTAGCTGCCCACAACCCCTTTAACCGACACACAAAAGTGCCAGCGCGCATTCCTCCACAACCTTCCCCCCCCAACTTCAAGCAGAGTTGCCCATTACGTTATTCTTCCCCCGCGGAGGAGATGACGCTGCAGAACTCGAAGCTGTTACTTTCGAATCTCTTTATTCTCTGTTGAAGATCAACACCGGATGTTTTGTTTATTTGTTTTACGAATGCATGCATGACAACCTTCTTACTGTTCTCATCCATGGATAGGTCTAAGTCTAAGTCGTCCTCATCCATGTATAGGTCTACTTGGTCAAGGTCTAAGTCATCCTCATCCATGTATACGTAGGTCTATTATAGGTCTAGGTCTAAGTCATCCTCATCCATGTATCGGTCTACTAGGTCTAGGTCTATAAGTCATCCTCATCCATGTATCGGTCTATTATAGGTCTAGGTCTAAGTCATCCTCCATATCGGTTATATAGGTCTAGGTCTATAAGTCATCCTCATCCATGTATCTATAGGTCTAGGTCTAAGTCATCCTCATCCATGTATCTATAGGTCTAGGTCTATAAAGTCATCCTCATCCATGTATCTATAGGTCTACTAGGTCTAGGTCTAAGTCATCCTCATCCATGTATAGGTCTACTAGGTCTAGGTCTAAGTCATCCTCATCCATGTAATAGGTCTACTAGGTCTAGGTCGTCCTTATCCATGCATCTATAGGTTTAGGTCTAAGTCATCCTCATCCATGTATCTATAGATCTAGGTCTATAAGGCATCCTCATCCATGTATCTATAGGTCTAGGTCTAAGTCATCCTCACCCAGTCTATCTTCTTATATCCCTTCGTACCCGTGCAAGCGAACGAAACCAGTAAATACTATCGCAAAGCATTCCTAATTAATTAATATACCAGTAGGTCAATCTGTTTTGTTTACATTTTTTTGTCACCATGCAATTAAGCTACGTACGTTTATTCCAAGTTCGCAACTACGACAGTCAAAGGTCACTTCTGCTAATTACCACAATCGTATTGTGATGTTTTTTTTCCTCTCTCCAATAATCATACCAACACGCCCACTGAAAAGCGTATATCAATGAAATATCTACTGGCAAAAGGGCTAGGGTACACGTCAGTTGTTTATATGCACACGAACGTACGTAACAAACATTAATTAAGGCACGCCAATTACTAAAAAAATAAGTTAATTGATGTTTGAGTGACCTGAAGAGCCCGTCAAGACTTTTGCTTTAAAGATTTCTAAGAAAAACATTCCCCATTTCAATGTGTTTCCCCTGCCAAAGACTTGAATAACATCAACAAGAATACGTCAAGGTACTAAAACATTCCTTTTAAGTCTGATTTTCTATGATTTCGCTTTCTAGTTAGAATTCTAGTACAAATGTTTAAAAAATGGTACCTGGACTGGTCTCAATGATAACGGTAAGCCACAAGCAAATTGGATTGTCATGTTAGTTATCCGTTTACTGCATTTCTCATTCCCTTTTCTTGGTCTTCTGCTTTTCACCTTTCTGACAAAGCAAAGAGCTCTCAAGGAGCATATTGTAGATTTTTTCTTTTAACTCATGAAACACCATTATACTAGTGTAGCCTGACCAACTACAACTGCTTGAAAGTTCTGAACAGAAACTGCCTGCACTGGGAATTAGTGCTAACCCCAGAACAAATATAAACTTGCAGGAGTCCTACTCAAATGAAATCTGCGCCTTTTGGATATGAAATTAACTCATTTTTTATGTTTTCATTAGAAAATAGTCTCTACACAACACAAAAATTATATTTTCATAATATGATAAATTTTTGAACATACCTGGTAGTTATATATATATCTGACGTCAGGGACGTAAGCTATATATATAACTACCAGGTGAGTAAGATGTTTAAAAATGCCAAATTTAGGACTGAAGGGGAAAATATGGGGGGTTGTGATTGCGTATAACTGGTATTGTACATACGAATGCACCTATGTTTATATCTTTTAATGTGAAATAAACTGGAAACAAAATGAAATATTCAGTGCCAACTTGAATACCACCTAAACCAACCTAGCCTACTACAGGAAATTGGTACGCCCTACCAAACAGGAGCCTTTCAGAGCTCCTGGACTCCAGTCAAGCTTCCATCAGGACCTAACCTATCCTAAACAGGGGCACTGTACTGGTAGCAACAACCAAAAGTTAAATGTACAATGTATATTAAAAGTAATATCACACATATTCACTCTACGTCACCTCTAGTTCACTCAATGCCTTTCCATTTTGTTCCAATCCTATTTTTACCCCATCAACACTAATGAACTACTTTAATGATACTGGATTGGCTGCGTATAAGACGCTACAACCAATACTTCAGGATACCTCGTGAAAATTCAAAATATCGAGAGAGAGAGAGAGAGAGAGAGAGAGAGAGAGAGAGAGAGCTCTCTTGCTAACCAGAGCCAGATTAGGAAGCCTTAAAAATGGGCAAGTGACGTTGGGAGGGAAAATGAGAAATTCCGCGGATGGAACTTCAATTTGCCTTCTGTCGTGTGATGTCTGAAGTCTTAACCTTTAATTACTGGAAAGAGCAGCATGAAACGGCCATGGTGTAATTACACTATACACTCTAGTAACCTTCAATCCCAAAAAAGGATAACCAATGAGATTAATTAAAGTCAAGTGTTGACAAGAGGGAAGGCGAGCAAATGCTAACAAATAAATGATTTTGCCAATCTACATGTGCTGGCTTTAGTTTGCTTAAGAACGCCTCGTTATCTTAAGCTTTCTGCTTTCCCCTCCGAGTTTGAATTTAAACTTTCTGCAGCTTTCATTTTCTGCCATTCCTACTTTGGAAGCTTAATTCCCTGTAAGGTTTACTTTGGAAATTTAATTTCCTGTAAGGTTTACTTTGGAAGTTTAATTTCCTGTAAGGTTTACTTTGGAAGTTTAATTTTCTGTGAGGTTTACTTTGGAAGCTTAATTTTCTGTAAGGTCTACTTTGGAAGTTTAATTTTCTGTAAGGTCTACTTTGGAAGTTTAATTTTCTGTGAGGTCTACTTTGGAAGTTTTAATTTCCTGTAAGGTTTACATATGAAGTTTAATTTTCTGTGAGGTTTACTTTGGAAGTTTAATTTTCTGTAAGGTCTACTTTGGAAGTTTAGTTTTCTGTAAGGTCTACTTTGGAAGTTTAATTTTCTGTGAGGTTTACTTTGGAAGTTTAATTTTCTGTAAGGTTTACTTTTGAAGTTTAATTTTCTGTGAGGTCTACTTTGGAAGTTTTAATTTTCTGTGAGGTCTACTTTGGAAGTTTAGTTTTCTGTAAGGTCTACTTTGGAAGTTTTAATTTTCTGTGAGCCCTACTTGGGAAGTTTAATTTTCTGTGGGGTCTACTTTGGAAGTTTTGTTTTCTGTAGGGTCTACTTTGGAAGTTTTGTTTTCTGTAGGGTCTACTTTGGAAGTTTAGTTTTCTGTGAGGTCTACTTTGGAAGTTTTAATTTTCTGTGAGCCCTACTTGGGAAGTTTAATTTTCTGTGAGGTCTACTTTGGAAGTTTAATTTTCTGTGAGGTCTACTTTGGAAGTTTTGATTTTCTGTGAGCCCTACTTGGGAAGTTTAATTTTCTGTGGGGTTAACTACTTGGAAGTTTTGTTTTTTCTGTAGGGTTTCTACTTTGGAAGTTTAGTTTTCTGTAAGGTCTACTTTGGAAGTTTAGTTTTCTGTAAGGTCTACTTTGGAAGTTTAGTTTTCTGTGGGGTCTACTTTGGAAGTTTTGTTTTCTGTAAGGTCTACTTTGGAAGTTTAGTTTTCTGTAAGGTCTACTTTGGAAGTTTAGTTTTCTGTGGGGTCTACTTTGGAAGTTTTTCTGTGAAATCTACTTTATTAGTTTAATTTTCTGCGAGGTCTACTTTGGAAGTTTAGTTTTCTGCGAGGTCTACTTTGGAAGTTTTAATTTTCTGCGAGGTCTACTTTGGAAGTTTAATTTTCTGCGAGGTCTACTTTGGAAGTTTAGTTTTCTGTAAGGTCTACTTTGGAAGTTTAATTTTCTGCAAGGTCTACTTTGGAAGTTTAGTTTTCTGTGGGGTCTACTTTGGAAGTTTAGTTTTCTGTGGGGTCTACTTTGGAAGTTTAGTTTTCTACAAGGTCTACTTTGGAAGTTTAGTTTTCTGTGGGGTCTACTTTGGAAGTTTAATTTTCTGCAGAAGGTTCTACTTTGGTTTGGAAGTTTAGTTCTGTGGCGTCTACTTTGGAAGTTTAATTTTCTGTGAGGCCTACTTTTGGAAATTTAATTTTCTGTTTGGAAGTTTAATTTTCTGCAAGGTTTACTTTGGAAGTTTAATTTTCTGTGAGGTCTACTTTGGAAGTTTAATTTCTGTGAGGTCTACTTTGGAAATTTAATTTTCTGTAAGGTCTACTTTGGAAGTTTAATTTTCTGTAAGGTCTACTTTGGAAGTTTAATTTTCTGCGAGGTTTACTTTGGAAGTTAATTTTCTGCGAGGTCTACTTTGGAAATTTAATTTTCTGTGAGGTTTACTTTGGAAGTGTTCTAATTTCTGTAAAGGTTCTACTTTGGAATTTTAATTTTCTGTTGGAGCTCCACTTGGAGTTTAATTTTGTTTGCGAGGTCTGCTTTGGAAGATTTTAATTTCTGGTAAGGACTACTTTGGAAAGTTTAATTTTCTGGTGAGGTCTACTTTGGAAGTTTAATTTTCTGTAAGGACTACTTTGGAAAGTTTAATTTTACTGTGAGGTCTACTTTGGAAGTTTTGTAATTTTCTGTGAGGTTCTACTTTAGGAAGTTTAATTTTGTTCGGTGAGGTGTCTACTTTATTAGTTTAATTTTCTGCGAGGTCTACTTTGGAAGTTTAGTTTTCTGTAAGGTCTACTTTGGAAGTTTAGTTTTCTGTGAGGTCTACTTTGGAAGTTTAATTTTCTGCGAGGTCTACTTTGGAAGTTTAGCTTTCTGTGAGGTCTACTTTGGAAGTTTAACTTTCTGTAAGGTCTACTTTGGAAGTTTCGTTTTCTGAGAGGTCTACTTTGGAACTTTAATTTTCTCTGTGGCCTACTTTGGAAGTTTAGTTTTCTGTGAGGTCTACTTTGGAAGTTTAATTTCCTCCGAGGTCTACTTTGGAAGTTTAATTTTCTGCGAGGTCTACTTTGTAAGTTTAATAATCTGTAAGACCTGCTTTAGAAGTTTAATTTTCTGTAAGGCCTACTTCAGAAGTTCTTAAACGTTCTAGTCAACTTCTGTAACATGGCATGTAAAGACCTGAAATTGTAAGGAAGGCCAGCAATAAGTCATGTCAATATAATAAAATTGACAAAACCACAAACTGATTATGTCACCGAATACACCAAGTTACTGATCTTGAACACGATTTGGAAAGATATAAGGGTTAAATGCAAATGTTTATATCAAGTACTACAGGCATTTGTAACTGCCTATGAATACAACGTGGAAACGAAGACGGAAATACGTCTAAGTAAGAAGTCACGTAACATCTTTAAAAAATTATTGAACATTCGGAAACGTGAAAACACCTGTTTTGCAGTACACTATAGCAGATATTAACTTTTTAAAGTTAGATTTCTTAGCATTCCCCCCAAAAAAAAATTAATTAAAACATTACAACATTAAAAAAAATTACCAATTAAAGAAACGGTTACTTCAAAATGATAATGACAAGAGACAGTAAATATATGAAAGGGATGGAACCAACATAATTGGAGGTGGGTTAGAAGAAGGACATTAAATAACCCAAGATATGCAAGCAAGAACCTATTTGCTTTTATGTTGCCTAGGCCTAGGGCAGACTATACTTTGTTTTTTCCATCTGTCCATCCGCCTGTGGTGGTCGCACATGGTAACACTGCGTCCCAGGCTTTAAAGAGTTACGCAATGTCTAAATTTTAGGTAAATAAAAGGATATCTGGGTGTCCATTTGCAACTGAAAAGTGTTTTAATAATTAATTGTATGCGACTTACACCATTAATATTCGAAATAGGATATTATTTAAAGCCCGGGACGCAGTGTTACCATGCGCAAACATCACAGGCGGATGGACAGATGGAAAAAACAGAGTATAGGTTAGATGTAATACCAGAAGCACCTCCCCCCCCACCCCCCAAGTTAGGTTAGCTTAGGATGCATCCCAGTATTTAACTCTAGTTAAAGGATCCAGGAAAGCCCAAGGGAGCCAGTCAGGCATAGGACTCAGCATCCTTGGTTGAACAGGGGTAAGCCCACCTGTCAATTAGGACCCATTGTGCAAAGTTGGGTTGGAATAAATTTCTGCACCTCCCTTCTATGACTTCTGGTTCTTCGGGTCAGGTTAGGATTGTGGTGAGGTGGCTTTGGGGATAAGGAGGGGGGGGAGGGTTGTCCCAAGGAAAAAAGAAAAAAAAAAAAACTCATTAAGTCATCATTAAGCCATCTAAGGACCCACAGACTTAGGTTAAGCTAGGCTGCATCCCTGTATCTGTCCTTACTATACAATTTTAGGCTTGAGACTTTTGGGGAAGGGGGCCTGTTTTACAGGAAACCTGTAGCTATCTACAGGTTAACCAATTAGAAAAGTATAATGTTTATACAGGAAACCTGTAGCTATCTACAGGTTAACCAATTAGAAAAGTATAAGGTTGATGAATCTGACTAGAAATTACAGTACTATAGTACTGACATATAAACTCGTTCCATCAATAAGTCTACGATAACATGGAACCCACTTGCCTACATTTGCCAAATGTCTGCCGAGAAGTACCAGATAGTGAAAGCAAGAGATGTTTAATTTATTTGTGTAATTGATATGGGGGGGGAGGTCAAATTCGTTTGTTATAGATTAAGCAGCCATCAGGCAGACAAGAGCAGGCCATCATGAGAGCACATTTCCGGACATTTATTTTGCAACTTGCAACTAAGTCAGCCTAAAAGAGTGGCCTACCCTGTATGTTCCTATCCCATACATTCTTACCGGCAATAGAATCTGGAAAAAAATATAATAGGGGCATAATTAACCATCTTATTTCTACATAGGCTAGGCTTATAAACCAACTTTTTTGGGCTTAATCTACGAGAACGGACAACTGTCACTAGGCCTAAGTATGATGCTCCAACCGATAATGGAATGAATATTCTTGAGCTAAATGCAGTAACCTGAGAGATAACCCGTACGAAAAAGAACATTTAATGCAAACCTCAATGGAAAAATAAAAATAAAATCATAATGACAATTTTCTAAAACGTTCAGTCTTGCAGTTATGAATAGGTCTAAACACTCACCAAGTCATCTGTAGAACATCGCAATGGTGTCCACTCGTTGCATCTCATCCATCACTTGCATTAGTTATTAAGAGCTCTCAAGATAATTCAAGGGTCGTCTTAAGCTGTAGCATTGTTTTACATAACCTTTCCCTTAACTTTAAAGTCAAAAACACAAATATACCACCTTTCAACACTTAACCAGCTCACATTCTGTTACAGCTACGGCACGGAAGTGCACTACAGTATAAGCAAAGACATTTATCGAACCGCGCTAGTCTCAACTTCCACGTCAGGAATCATTCCCGATTCCAGAGAAATAATATGAAGCTCTAAGTAATGTGAAAGAGGTATTTCATAACCGAAAGAGGATTAGCATTCTACAGGCTAGACCAGTGAGAATTCTTCACCCTTTAATTGGCCGATAAAACAACATTTCAAAATCTGTCTCAACCACCCAACAAGCAAGTCTTGTTTTCTTCATTCGTGGGATGTTCTGAAAAAATCATCATGAATTTGAGATTTGTGGGAATAAAGGCTAAAATTATCCAGAAATGGCACTTTTTTAGCATGCTAATACTTATTTTAACTAATGGTGCTGTTTATTGCTAAGATGAACACGGCTCTAACTTCTCTACGATGAGGGTTGAAGCTGAATTCGGCGCAGTTTACGATCGGTGGCAATTTTATCACTCTAATGGATACTGTAATGAGAGAAGTGAAAGAAATCCGGGAATTACAATTTATTTCTTATCATATTTCACACTGGGAATAATACCAAAACAAAAGCTAAGATTTTCCTTGCATTTTATTCAAACTAGGCCTACAACGAAGTTAGGATGTCCGGTTATGATTAATAAGAAAGTCATCGAAATACAGCATAATTATTCATATTTACACACATGCAAACACACTTTATATATATATAAAATTTATATATATATATAAATATATATATATATATATGTATATATATATATATATATATATATATATATATATATATATATATATATATATATATATTGTAATGTTTGTATGGTGTTTTTACGTTGCATGGAACCAGTGGTTATTCAGCAACGGGACCAACGGCTTTACGTGACTTCCGAACCACGTCGAGAGTGAACTCCTATCACCAGAAATACACATCTCTCATACCTCTATGGAATGCCCTAGAATCGAACTCGCGGCCACCGAGGTGGCAGGTCAAGACCATACCAATCACGCCACCGAGGCGCTTATATATATTGTAATGCCAAATGGGACTGGGCCTTAACGAATGCACCTCACACGGGTAGGAGACAACTAAAAAAAGAGGTCTCCTGGGAAGAGAAGCGCAGTATCCACGGGCTAGTGAACGGAAAAACAAGATGTTTACCAATGGTGGTAATCTGCTAGGTTAATATTTGTCGTTTTCGCATTGTGTCCTCTTTTTTCACTCTATGTGAGATGAAGGTGAGATATCTCTCACTCTCGGTGCTGTTACCCGGGTAGAACTGTTTCTGGCATGGCATATGGAACCTGCTTTCCTTAACAGCAGCGCTATATGCATTTTTCTCAATAAAAGTACTGTAGTCATTAAATCAAATATAAATATATACTAGGGAGATGGCATGTGCTACGCTGCACGGGGCAGGAAGGCACTTGAAGGCCCAGTCAGTCTGAATTATACTCGGTTTTTTCCATCTGTCCCCCAGCCTGTGGTGTTTGCGTATGGTAACACTGCGTCCCGGGCTTTAGATAGTTACATTCAGCTTACATTCAACAATAATAACAACATCCTATTTCAAATATTAACGGTGTAATTCGCATACAGTAAATTATTAAAACACTTTTCAGTTACAAATGTACACCAAGATATCCTTTTATTTACCTAAAACTTACACATAGCGTAACTATCTAAAGCCCGGGACACAGTGTTACCATACGCAAACACCACAGGCGGGTGGACAGATGGAAAAAAACAGAGTATGGTAGGTCCTTCATCACACTGCATTTGATTTCTTTTTTATTATTTCTATGGGAAACAAAATTTCAAAACACACTAATAAACTAATCAAAATGAAGTGAATTACATTGTCATCCAGTCGTTCAGCTTCAGTGCACAGAGTAGAATCTTTTGCGTCACAATATCCCTCCGCATTTGACTCCACAGAGTCCATTACTTCTTGGTAAACATTCTTTGTGAAGTATTTACTACTACCTTGTACTAATAAATTTTCCTTGATTTTTGGCATTAAAAATTTCGACTTTAACTTTTGAAAAACCTTTTCCTCTGGGAAAGGCAACATGAAATGGGTAATGTGTGGACACAGGCTCCGGTAGGTATATAATAATAATAATAATAATAATAATAATAATAATAATAATAATAATAATAATAATAATAATAATAATAATATCCTTTATTTCAGCTCAAGGGCATATACATAGAATATACAAAATACAGACAGTAACAGACACAATCTAGATACATGACTCAACATGATAAAAAAATGAATAAATGGCACTATCCACACAATAGCTGAGGTAGTATTAAAGATAGTAAATATAATACTGGTAATAACAGTCATAATATTGTGCCTTATTTATTGTAATTGCATATGTTAATCGGACTGGAAATTGCCTTCTGTGCATGTTACAAGGCAGATCCTTATCCTGGGGATGGACACTTCTTCACCAAAGTGTTTGCCAGTGATTATTTTTGCTACCAGAAAGTGCTCATGCATTTTGGTTAGGATGAGTCTTGTACCTTTGCACTGGCCTTTTTTTATTATTATTATTTTTTTTTAGGTATTCAGGTTTCTTAATAGCACCACTGGGGCACCTACCTTTCAGTGTTAGTGAATGTGGTGGTAAACCTGGTGGACACAATGAGTTTAGGTACTCAATGGGAAGGTTTACGACTTCCCCCATCATTTGCAACCTTATTCTCATCAGCACTGAAATAGGTTTTTTCTACACCTACTAATCTCAATAACAAGATCATTCCCAATCACAGCGTCTTCATTGTAAGGGGTAAGTGATACTCTTTGGCTTTTAGCTTTCACATGGTCAAGCGTGATAGTTTTATCAAATACTTTATTTATTAGAACTTCTTCACTTATACAGTGAGAAACGACGTCATCACCATGATCGTCGGTATTTAGCAGCTTCAGTATCCAATCAGCAAATTCTTATATATATATATATATATATAATATATATAGATATATATATATAATATATATATATAATATATATATATGTGTGTGTGTGTGTGTGTGTGTGTGTATATATATTTCTGTCCAGCAGTGAACCTTCAGTAAGAAACAGACATAGGATACAAGTCTTGTCACTTCGTTTTACAATGATTAGTTTTTGGCAGAAGTGGCCACCTAAAACCATAACTTTACCCCAAAACAGAATGTCTTTCTCGTTCATGAGGTCTCGTAAACCACCTGTCAACTAAAGACAAGATATGCAAAGAAGCCATTGTCCATTCGTCCCATGTTACACTTGGGTATCTACTATTAACTCTTTGTTTACAAGGAGTTTGTGCTCCAGTCCATACTACAGATTTCACCATGGAAAGTTCGAATCAAGGATTTTCCACTTCCTCCAGGTCCATCCAAGAAAGAACACCGCTCAGTGGCTTCTACATTGTCAATTGCAAACTGAATCTGATCAAATTCCTAGTGTTGCTGTTTGTAATTTCGTCTAGAAATGTTGACGGGTCTGGAAGCCCCATTTCTACGTAACTTTTACTGTGCATTCGCAGCACTTGTTTAATTGCATCAATGGCTCTCTTTTCCTTTTCTCTCCACTGTGAGAATCCCAGTTTCCTTGGCTCAGCTGGGTTGCCCTTAGGGACAAATGATGGCAAATAGTTGTCTCAATTGCTTTGGCTATTACAAAAGACTTGCCTCTCCCAAACATTTATGCCACTCTGTATTGGCGCCCACACATAGGGGCAAGAGGGGGCACTGGCGCCACCCCCCCCCCCCCCCCCCCCCACGGAAATCCTGGAAAAATTTATATATATATATATATATATATATATATATATATATATATATATATATATTATATATATATATATATATATATATATATATATATATATATATTATATATATATAGTAATTACATTTAACTACATCACTCCGTTTACCGTCCATTTAAGAATATATTCTTTCAGGTTAAGTAAATTAAAGGCATCATTATATATTTTTATAATATTTGTATACAATATATAACTGCGTTGTTCTTTCCAGAAACATCTGAATTCAGCTGTAACATTGTAATTTTTCTTTATCGCATCTTGCTTCACTTAAATTGTTATGGGCATTGCAGTTCCACTATATAGAATCCTCTTGGACAATACGCTCTGTGTCGTCTCACAGAAGACCCCGCTTCTGGGCCGCTTCTTTAAATGTGTTAAAGAAAACGCCGTCGACGGATCTAAGATCATTAAATGATTGTGCCCCTCTCACATGGAGGAGAAGGAGCCTAAGACAATACCTTTCTGTATCGGAAGGGCTGACGTCGTATATTCGGCTTAGGATCTTTTCGTGCCCTTTTTTCCTTGGGATCCAAGTGCTTAATTTCTTATGATATACATAATGACTTGGTATGTCTTGATAAAGGTGTTGGCGTGCATCAGGAGTCGAGCTGTTCAGCTTAAACCAGGCTGTTAGGGTAGTATTATCAGTCGCTGTTTCATGTGCTTTGGTTTCGACGTTCTCTAATGGTAGGTGAACTGCCAGACGCTGTACTGGATGCGACTTACCATGCATTCTGTATTCTCTGATACGCCACATGGCTTCTGTAGAATAAATTTTCCTGTTATTAATGAACGTCGATATTTCATCCCGACACTTTTTATCCTCAGAATTTTCATTTTTTTCGGTCTTATAAAGATACTTGATGAGCTTGTGTTGTATTTCCTTTGTACGAGAACAGATTTTCACATTGATATGTGCATTGTATCTAAGCAACAAATACGGATTATAAGGAACAACGCTTTTGTCACAATTTCCGTTTATCATGTGTTCTACTACTATATCGTATAACCTCGGATTAGAATTCTTGTCAGGGACTTCAGTACAAACTCTTTCGTCACTTTCAGCACTTTTTGGCTTATGCTTATTAGCGAAAAAGAGAAGCATGTGACAATGTGGTAACCCACTATGTTCCTGAAATTCAATTGCATAAAGGTGTGCTTCTACAACTCCAAGTTTGTTACTCTTAAGTAAGTCCTTCTTGAATTCTTCCAATTTGAGGTTAAATACTCTGGCCACTAAATCTGGCCGATCATTTGCTTTTATCCCCTTCCCGAGATTATCTTTTATCTCTTTCCATTTGGGATTGCAAGTAAATGTAATGAAGAAATCTGGGTTCCCGTACTTCGCAACAATTACCATAGCGTCTTGGAAGTTTCGTCGTTGAGCTCTGGGGCCTCCTTGAAAAGTGGATGGCAATATGCACGGTTTTTGTTCATCTTTTTTTTTTTGTTTATCGTTTTTTAAGTTATCTTTTTCTAAGTTATCGTTTTTTGAGTTATCGTTTTCTAGGTTACCTAAGTTTTCTAAGTAATCCCTTTGACTAGTGTACAACTGACTTTTTATTTTATCCTGATTGTTCCAAAAAAACAGGAGTCTATGCCTTTCGATTTTAGCATAGGCATCTACACAATATTGCTGAAAGAGCCTCCCGGCCCTTAGTATGGGGTTAAATTCCTTTCGAGTTGCAAGTCTATATGAATAGTATCCCAAGAGAGTCTGGTACTTACGGTGACCTTTACCTTCACCCGTCAGTGGAGTATTCTTTATCCATCCTCTATCACCATAAGGGAATAAAATTGGGTATATCATTGGATCACTATATCGACTCAGGAAAGATATTGGGTTTGTCGAATGATTATCTGCATCTTTTTTGTCGCCTCCCAAATTAATACATATATCTTTTTCGAATGGCGGTTCATGGCCTGTAAATACAACCGCAACTTCGTTCTTAAAAAGTACATCATATGAGCATTCACCTTTCATTTTACCTTGATGAATCGCCATTTTGTCTTCCTTGGGAGGACTGCCTTCACCTTCAGCTCTCTCAGCTTCTTCTATTTCGGAATCTTGCTCATCTTTTATTTTACCTTGATGAATCGTCATTTTGTCTTCCTTGGGAGGGCTGCCTTTATCTTCAGCTCTCTCAGCTTCTTCTGTTTTGGAATCTTGCTCATCCTTTATTTTACCTTGATGAATCGCCATTTTGTCTTCCTTGGGAGGACTGCCTTTATCTTCAGCTCTCTCAGCTTCTTCTATTTTGGAATCTTGCTCATCTTTCATTTTACCTTGATGAATCGCCATTTTGTCTTCCTTAGGAGGACTGCCTTTATCTTCAGCTCTCTCAGCTTCTTCTATTTTGGAATCTTGCTCATCTTTTTTTTTACCTTTATGAATCCACATTTTGACTTCCTTAGGAGGTCTGCCTTCAGCTTTAGCTCTTTTATCTTCTTCTACTTCGCAATCTCGCATCTTTTTGTATACTTCTGCAATTGGATGACTTTCACTTAAAACTAATCCCAATTCCTTCATCAAATCAGGCAAACAGCCTTTGTTTGCTTCTATACTCATTCTTTGCTTCAATGCAGCCTCCGAATCAAGTGTATAATTTTGCGCAAATTTTGGTGTTTCATCTTTTTTTGGGTGCAAACTTGACGCTGAGCGATACATTTGACCTTGTATTCTGTAGCAATAGTATGGATTTTTGGGCTTCTCTCCCACTTTGGGCTTCTCTCCCACTTTGGGCATCTCTCCATCTTTGGGCATCTCTCCATCTTTGGGCATCTTTCCATCTTCAGGCATCTCTCCATCTTCAGGCATCTCTCCATCTTTGGGTATGTTGCCACGTTTTGCCCATAATGAGGCAAAGGCTAAGGCACTATTATAAGAAAGTATATGTTTTTTAAAGTTTTCATAATGCTCATGTGTAGGAGAGAGTAAATTTTCTATATGAGGGTGTACATCCAATGATAGTAAATCTACACTGCCTTTGTGACAACATGATTTAAATTTCCCGTCTTTTAGTTTCTCACCTTTAAAATTTGTCGAATCACAAGACTTACAATGTTCCGTCATTTCGCCACAGTAGTGTTCCTGCACCTTGGCTAAATTAATTTGAGGAAGTGCAATATCTTCATTTGGATCTGGGTGTTGCTCTTGCATTCCTAAGGACTCCTCTTCTGGTGTGTCATCGGTACTCTTCCGCCTCTTTATTTCACGACCGTGGTCTAAGCCTTCCTCTCTCTCCTCAGTACCTTCATTTGCTGTTCTTTTAGGCATGGTTCATAAGTTTTCAATAAGCCTGCGTAATGATAACAGCTATCTGCCCACAACAGCACACTGAAAATAAAAAAATTAAATAACTGGATTAAAGTGTGTTCTCGACGACGTCTTCCCGACTTCCGGAGAAAGTTCCGGACAAGATAAAAATATCCACTTGGAAATTATCATATAAATCATGACAATATATTTATATATATATATAAATCATGACTATATAAATATATATATATAAATCATGACAATATATATATATATATATACCTATATATAAAAGTATAAGCTGCGAAGGAAAGATAAACAACGGATTTTCTGCAAGATCTTCGACTCAGTGTCCTTTACTTAGCAGACAAACTGACTTACTTGAGAAATTGAGAGTACAGGAAAAGTCGTATAAGTGACAGATAGGGATTATAAGAAGATTAGTACCTAGAATCCAATACACCTGGAGAATGAGAAACCTTTCCAAACAGGCATAAACATGGGTACAATTTAAGAACAAAAAGATTAAGTCCAACTGCTCAGACACAGGGACAAGACAATTCAAGGATTACACAGAGTGGCAGCTGACCACATTTAGATCTTTTGGTAAACGAAAACTTATTCAGAAAGCATATTAAACATACATATACAAAGAAAATATCTCTAAGGCAACTAATTTGTATTTGTCTGTAATTATAACTTTGAGGTCATTCTTAAACATGTTGCAAATACAAGGGTCTAACTGAAACAGGCCACGACTAATATCAAAATTACTATGGGAAGTAAGTTGCATTATGGCAGATTCTAAAAGATTTTGTGATAAGACATCTTTTGATCTTGTAATTACTGAACTACCAATCCTATTTATCCGGTGGTTGTTTTCACTTAAATGAATGAATATTGCTTTAGATGTTTGCTCAGTTTTGACAGAATATTTAAGCTGTTTCAATCTTACTTTTAAGCCCTTGCTCGACTGTCCGAGATAAAAGGAGGAGCAGTCCTTACATTGAATTTTATATATTATGTTGTTGCTTTCCCTGGGGCCATTTTTTATTAACATTCCTTTTAGTGTGTTATTATAGGAAAAAACAAGGTTGACCTTAAAGGCTTTTAACAATGATTTACTGGTTTCAAATCCGTTAAAATAAGGCAAACTGAGAATGTTCTTAGAATTTTCTTTCTCCGTGATACTTAAACTATAAAACTTTTCCTTTGCTACCTTACCTGTACGGATTAGTCAAAACACACAAAGAAAATAACCCTATGCGGCCTATTATCAGTACTGATGGCTCAATTTCATATAAACTTTCGAAATATATCACTAAGATCTTTCCCCGTTACTTGGAACCATCTCTGATTCTCAAATTAATATATCATATATATATATATATATATATATATATATATTATATATATATAGCGAGAGAGAGAGGAAGAGAAGAGAAGAGGAGCATGAGAGAGAGAAGAGAAGAAAGAGAGAGAGAGAGAGAAATTATTATATATATCTATATATATTATATATATATATATATATATTGTGACGTTTATAGATCGTTCGTCTACCCTGCAATTAACTAAATAATTTGATTTGGAAAACGGCAGCCATTTCTTTAGAATATCAGCTGATTTTTAGTAAACCCGCGGGGAAACCCAAAACCCGCCAGCTAGAGATAGGAAGTTCCCCAGTTGGGGGAAAAGAGTCTTTTATCAGCTGTAGGGACGTATCTCAAAAGGGAAGGGTGTAGGCAGATTGGTACTTCTTAGACCTATACCTTAAGCTCTCTTTCCTGTGACCCCTCTGCTGGCTGTATGCTTGTTTTCCAGGATTTGCCTTGATCGTGGGGGGTTAAGCTGACCTCCAACCCCCAAGCAACCCAACTGAATTCTGTCTCAGTCGGCTGCGAGACATGATCTCGGACAGAGGTCAAATTACCTGCCTTCCTGTTAGGCCTACCCAGGGTGTGAGTGGCGCGCCGATGACCCAGGCCTCAGACAAAGGGGGCCATGCTTTTCTACAAAGAGCCCACTGAACACGACATCCAGGTACGTCTTGTGAAACAACATATTGCCAGTCCCTTATCACCTATTATAATTTGATCATCATTCTCCCAATTCAATTTCCAGCAACAAAAGGAATTCATCCTTTTGTTCCCTCTCACTGCCTCATGGCCGCATGCTTCCCCTTGTGTGATCGTCCCAGACCAATGGAGTCATTGCATGCTTCAGTGAAACCTTAAAAGTTCATTCTCCCCAGTATTAGAGAATTAATTAGTCAAAGCAAGAAGTAATTTTTCCTTTTATCTTGTTTAATCTGGGATTCTTTTCCAGATTCCATGAGTCACGTGCCGTCTCTCTGCCCGCAAGTGTGCATTACCCAAGTTTTATGAAACCAGCTCGAATTAGTCACACTTTAGCCAGCTACCCACTTGTGAGTGATTCTAAGCCCCAACGTGGGGGCCAATAGCATTCATTTTCTCCAGGCCAGCACGGGCCTTTTTGTAAATAAATAGTTGTTAAGTAACGAGCTGAGTTTTCTGGCGACCTTCCCTCTAAAGAAATTAATAATAACTTTCAGCTTACGGTAAGTTAAAGCAATTCCCTCTTGAAATCCCTAAATTACTTCCGTTTACGTATCTAGCCTCTCTCAAGGCCGCTATATACGTAAAATTGGCGAATCTTGCCTGGATTGAACCTAGCTTGCTTAAAAAAAAAAAAGCTTGTAAATCGCGTTATCCGTTGTAAAACGTAAACTGTAAATTATTTTACAAAGCGTAAATCAAGCACACTTGCAGGGAAAGAAGACACACTGACTCACGGTAAGGTATTCCATTCATTAATATGATTATTCTGTAACCAATGTTAGCTTAAGGTACGTTTAAGTATTTTTTATTGTAGAAGTGTGTTAAACAAATGTGAAGGTAGAAATATTATTATATTGAAACGGCCAGAGCGCCGAGCGAATTCTATTTTGTAAATCGCATTGTTGTCGGACGAGCACTAACACGTGTGCAGATAGATGCCAGAAAGGACCAGATCAAACTAGGAAGTGCTTTGCCAGGGTTTATTGCTGTATTAGAAAGCCTAGCTAGTTAGGAGTGTTTTACTAATAGTTACGGCAAAAGAAGTGTACAATTTCTTTTGTTCTGTGATATGTTAGGATATTCATTTTTAACTTAGTTTTCATTCCAAGTGTTGGTAATGCTTACCTCTCAGCTTGAATTCAGCTTAGAGCACCTTCGCGCCTGCGCGGTCTCAACCAGCCTTCGTTTTCGCTCACAGCGGCAGCCATGTTTGTTATCTCTTTCAGAATTATTTAAACCATTTAAGCAAAGTAACGTAAGTCTCAAAGTTTTAACGTAAATAATATCAATCTCGGTACTAGTATCTATCGTCCTGCCAGAGAAATTAACGTAATTCGTCTTGAATAAGAAAGTAGAATTTTGTGTTGTAAATTGCCTTCGCATTTACAGAGAATCAGCTGATTCGCCATCAATGCTAGCACACCGTGGTGCTAACCCGCTCTTCTCGCCTCACGTGTTTCACCTCGCATCGCTCACTCGCGCGCTGAGCGAAAATTTCATTTCACTTAACGTAACCTCATTTACAATTGTTTGCTAACATCGTTTTCAAATCCTTACCGTAATTTTTCACTTGTCCTTACGTAAAGTTAACGTAAATCTTAAAAGTAGAGTAAATTACAAGAATCGTTAACGTAAAACGCGTCTTTGTAAAATTTCATATTGAAACGCAAATCATTTCATAAGCGCAAGCCGCTAACATTAACGTAAAAATCGTTCACCACGAGCGCGTTATCATTTTCATAAAACGTCATCAGAAGCAATTCTTTCGTTTCACGTTAACGTAAGTAAATCATTTAACGCAAGTTGCGTCATATTAAACGAACATTAGTAGTTCAATTCAAATATAAGGGAGTTCATTCATATATCATTTTTCACCCTCTCCGAGAGAGAGAGAGAGAGAAGAGAGAGAGAGAGAGAACCCAGTATTCACGAAGCCAAGAGTACTACATCTTACCATTAATTATAGCATGCCGAATTAACCTTATTCTAGTCTCTTGTGTCTCATTTACACAGCGTGATACGTACGCGCATGTGTCCATTGCAGTTTGCAAACATTTATTTATTTCATTTATCGAGTACTTCAGCGAGGGACTGAGCATTTCTAAAATTTCCATTACCTGTCGTTGCCCGAGTGGTCTGGTTCATTATTTTATCCCAAAAGACTTGCGTGTACCTCAAGCACAAACCGCACAGTGTACCACCACAAATTCATTACTTCCAGACAGGGAAGTCGTTACCAGTTTAGGACTGGCCACCACCAGTGCACGTCAGGTCTTACCATTTCACAGTGCCACTAATTCTTGACACTGTCCATCGACTGGCTGCTGAAGTACTCCCACCTTTTACTTTCTCTCCTCCACCATTACACTCTGCCATGAGCAGTGCCATTTCACTTCAGTATATTTAAGTATACTGCATGTAGTGTCCGGGACACACCAGCACGATACCAGTGCTCCAAGGAACGCCTCCATAAGGGCCATTGCACCTGTACAGGCCGTACAGGTAGCCATTAAACCTGCGTGTCCGTCCTTACGGAACGCCCCAGTAATTAGTGTGTCCATGTACAAGGGTCAGTGATCCTTCGGAACACTCAACAAAGGGAACGCCTCCCGAAGCGCCGCAATACCAGCACTACTAGTGCTGCCCAAGGAACGCCTCCTCATAAGTGCCGTGCACCTGTATTGGACCTACAGGTAGCCCATTCCAACGTCTCCCAAGTTGGGAACGCCCGTAAGTGTGACGTACGCCGCACACTTCATTCGATTTTTCCACCTCATCAGAAGGTGCCATCCACAAAGTGCCACCGAGCACCCAGTCTTTTCACTTTTCATTACCACATTGCAGAACCCATTTCCAAGTGAGTGCCACTTTCCCACACAGGCTCCTATTCCATTCAGTACCCTTTCCTGGCCATTATTTTCATTTTCCTCCGAGCCTCTACTGCAGCCTAAGGGAAATGTCTTCCCCTGCTTCCCGCGCCTTCTTTGCCAGAGAGCTAGAGAAGCTCGGAGCCCTCATAACTCTGGGCAAGGAGGCTGGTTACACTGGACCAGCACTTGCCAGTGGATAAGACGCAGCAGGCTGCTGCAAGCCTGCAAGAAAAGAAAGTAAGAGAAAACCAGAGACAAGCAGAGAAGCAGAAAGGAAGGCAAGGGAAGAGGAGCGAAAGCATGAGCTCGCTCTCAAGGAGAAGGAACTCGACATCAAGCGGGAGAAGGCCCGTAAGGAGAGTATCCTAGCTCAAGCCACTCTGCCAGCTTCCAGCCCTGCACCCACTGTCTCTCTTAGTCCCGCCGTCTCTGGTCAGCCGGATATCCTTTCGATTTGCGAGCCTGGTCCTGATCCAGTGCCCGAGAAATTTCTTCCGCACCATCTCAGCCTCTTACCCTTTACCGCCTACCTCCTCCCTTTTGGAAGAGGTAAGCCCACCAGTTAACCCCGGACTTGTTTCCGAGAGTGATTCCACGGAGGATTCCTTAACCTCCCTACCTCAAATCACTGCCAGAGAGGACTTTTCACCTGTGCCAGAGCACACTGCCAGCCTTGGTGACTCCACAGATTCGCAACCTGTGGGGCCATCTCGGCCTTACCGTCCAGTGCCACGGAAGAGGTTCTGGAACACGTTCTGCGAGACTGTGGCCGCAAGGGTCACATGTCTGCCAACTACGGAGGGTGCGCAAATCACAATATTCCCGCCATCGCAATGGCCGTTACTAATCCTTCTTCACTAGGACCCCAAGCTAAGGGCCCTATAACAGTCGCACCCCTCCAAAGCCATTATCAGCCAAGCCACGTCAGAGCCTACGACGACTCTGGCGCTCAAATCTCCCTGATACGGGAAGACCGAATCCCCCGAGGGGCAAACGTCGATAGACGTCATTTAATCACCATCGAAGGTATCAACCATATCAAGCTGATCCTTCCAACCGTCCAATTGAGGGTCACCAGACCTCATTTTTCCAGAATTTGTACCCTTGCAGTTGCAAGCTACATTCCAGGAGGTTACGACCTCCTCCCTAGGGCAAGACATGAAGTCTCCCTCACCGTTCAAGAAGCCTAGGGGTCCTAACCCCATGTCAAATCACTCCAAAGCACGGAGTCATCGAAATTCTACTTCCTCCAGGAAGTACGTCCACCAACAGTCTCCCCCGTTACCAAGGAGGGAGATTGACCATTCACAGTTCCGTTGCAAAACTGCAACGTAATAGGGCACTCCACGAGTTGGCCTAGGTGCCCTAGCCGACTACCAGCAGCGGACAATGTCCACTTTCCACAAGGCTTAGCCTTCCAAAAGAGACGGAGCCTCTGTCTCCCATTTCCAAGGGCACGCTGAGAGGTATTGCACCTCCGGTACCCGTCATAGGTCCAGTCGACCTCAACCTCTCTGCCAGTGCCACTTGGCAAGCACTGGGCAGTGCCAAGCTCCGTCCAGCCTGGAACGTAGAGCCACCACCGAACTTGACCTCTGCGCCTGGCCCTGAGCTAGCGCCGGCGCCTAACCTAACCAAGGATCCTCCTACAGGAGATCCTCCAACAGGCATGGAGCTTACCGCAGCCCATGGCCAACCCAAAGTCCATGAGTCTTCTTTCCCCTCACCACTGTTGCCCGAGGATGAACCTCCGGCAGACCTAACCTTCATACCTCCTCTGGAAAACCAGGAACTGCCAACCAGGAGTCAGCCTGGAGTTTTCCCCTTACGACGGCTGTCGCAGCAGCCGAAGTGAGGGCCTCCCCTGCAGTAGGTTCCACCTCTACGACGGTTGCTGCAGATACCGAAGTAGGGTGTTCTCCTGAAATCCCTCAGGCTACCACTGCCTCTGCTCCTGCGGCGTTTGTGGCCTTTCCCCAGAGTCGGTGCCTCCGTCTACTCCTAGGACTGGTATAGCCAGGTCCTGGAGGAATAAGAAGAAGAAGAAGAAGGGACGTAACCAATCATTAACAAACTAACCCAAGAGCCACATGCTCTCCTGGACACCTGTGCCTGAGGTACAGTGTCACATTCATTTGCAGAATGATCCTGGCACCTACCCAGAGAAGGTAGCCAGCCTAGCCTGATCTCTGCCAGTAGCACTAACCCTCTAACCCCTAGCCATTGTAATACTAACCCTCACTTAAATATAACTACCTCATTGCATTTCCCTCCTGGTCAACTAACCACTCATCATCCCCAAGCATCATTACCTCTTATCATGTATTTTTTACAATTCCGTCGCTGAACTACTGCTGTGCGTACCACACTCTGGAATGATTGCGTCTTCATTTAAATGTATTGAGTAGGTTAGGCTAATGATTTAGTACCAGGGCATTAGGTTAGTAGCAAGTAGAATTTTCAAGTAACCTTATCTAGGGGTAGAGTAGACTGTCGTCACAAGACAACCTGTAGTTATTTATTAGGCTAGACTACATCACTATATTAAGTTAGTACACTTAGCATCTTTGCCTATAAGTTAGGTAGGCCACTGTAGTTAGCTGTATCCCTGCTCAAAAAAAAACTTCTTCAAATTGGAATAGGAGAACGGGGTAGTCGAGCGATCAATTTATTTAAGCCAAGACCTTCACACCCGAAAGGGAGTGAATGCCTTCTTAACAGGGGGAGCTGTGACGTTTATAGATCGTTCGTCTACCCCGCAATTAACTAAATAATTTGATTTGGAAAACGGCAGCCATTCTTTAGAAATCTATCAGCTGATTTTTAGTAACCGCGGGAAACCCAAAACCCGCCAGCTAGAGATAGGAAGTTTCCCCAGTTGGGGGAAAAGAGTCTTTTATCAGCTGTAGGGACGTATCTCAAAAGGGAAGGGTGTAGGCAGATTGGTACTTCTTAGACCTATACCTTAAGCTCTCTTTCCTGTGACCCCTCTGCTGGCTGTATGCTTGTTTTCCAGGATTGCCTTGATCGTGGGGGGTTAAGCTGACCTCCAACCCCCAAGCAACCCAACTGAATTCTGTCTCAGTCGGCTGCGAGACGTGATCTCGGACAGAGGTCAAATTACCTGCCTTCCTGTTAGGCCTACCCAGGGTGTGAGTGGCGCGCCGATGACCCAGGCCTCAGACAAAGGGGGCCATGCTTTTCTACAAAGAGCCACTGAACACGACATCCAGGTACGTCTTGTGAAACACATATTGCCAGTCCCTTATCACCTATTATAATTTTGATCCTCATTCTCCCAATTCAATTTCCAGCAACAAAAGGAATTCATCCTTTTGTTCCCTCTCACTGCCTCATGGCCGCATGCTTCCCCTTGTGTGATCGTCCCAGACCAATGGAGTCATTGCATGCTTCAGTGAAACCTTAAAAGTTCCTTCTCCCCAGTATTAGAGAATTAATTAGTCAAAGCAAGAAGTAATTTTTCCTTTTATCTTGTTTAATCTGGGATTCTTTTCCCAGATTCCAATGAGTCACGTGCCGTCTCTCTGCCCGCAAGTGTGCATTACCCAAGTTTTATGAAACCAGCTCGGATTAGTCACACTTTAGCCAGCTACCCACTTGTGAGTGAGTCTAAGCCCCAACGTGGGGGCCAATAGCATTCATTTTCTCCAGGCCAGCACGGGCCTTTTGTAAATAATAGTTGTTTAAGTAACGAGCTGAGTTTTCTGGCAACCTTCCCTCTAAAGAAATTAATAATAACTTTCAGCTTACGGTAAGTTAAAGCAATTCCCTCTTGAATCCCTAAATTACTTCCGTTTACGTATCTAGCCTCTCTCAAGGCCGCTATATACGTAACAATATATATATATATATATATTTATATATCTATATATATATATATATATAATATATATATATATATATAATATATATATATATATATATATATATATATATATATATATATATATATATATGATATATATATATTCATATATATATATATATATAAATATATATAGATATATATATATATATATATATATATATCTATATATATATAATATAAATATATATAGATATATAGTATATATATATTATTAATATATATATACATATAATTCTCTAGATTTGGTTGATAAATTAAACAAAATTACTCTTTGTCCCACTAATAGATTAGTTAGTTTTGATGTATGTTCTCTTTTTACTAAAGTCCCTATAGACTCTATTTTAGAATATCTTAGTAAGGAACTAACTCAGCATGAATTACCTCTACCTGTAAGTCACATTATTTCACTCACTAGGTTGTGCATTTGAGATTGTGAGTTTATATTCAATGGTGAATTTTATCAACAAATATTTGGCATGACAATGGACAACCCTTTACCACCACTCCTCTCAAACTTGTACGTGGAATTCTTTGAAAAACGCTATTTACCTAATATCATTTATATTCCTGTAAAGTGGTATAGATATGTTGATGATACTTTAGCTGTTCTGCCTGCTGGTATTGATGTAAATGATTTACTCTCTAAATTAAATAAACAGGTACTATCGATTAAGTTTACTCTATAATGGGAAAAAGACAATTGCCTCCCTTTCTTAGATGTTTTGATACATAGAGAACCATTTCAATGTAAATTCAGTATTTATAGGAAACCTACCAACAACTTAACTTATGTTCATTTTTATTCAGGCCACCATCTTAACATCAAAATATCAATTTTTTCTTCTATGTTTTTACGAGCATTGCGCACTGTCAGTCCCCAATATTTGGATCAAGAAACTGAATACATAAGAAAAATAGGGAAAGATTTATGTTATCCTTCACATATATTAAATATTTGCTATAATAAAGCCCACAAAAAGTTTTATAGTGTAAGTAACATGGAGAAAGAAAATTCTAAAAACATTCTCAGTTTGCCTTATTTTAACGGATTTGAAACCAGTAAATCATTGTTAAAAGCCTTTAAGGTCAACCTTGTTTTTTCCTATAATAACACATTAAAAGGAATATTAATAAAAAATGACCCCAGGGAAAGCAACAACATAATATATAAAATTCCATATATGGACTTCCCCTTCTTTTATCTCGGACAGTCGAGCAAGGGCTTAGAAGTAAGATTAAAACAGCATAAATATTCTGTCAAAACTGGGCAAACATCTAATGCAATATTCATTCATTTAAGTGAAAACTACCACCGGATAAATTGGAGTGGTAGTTCAGTAATTGCAAGATCAAAAGATGTCTTATCACGAAATCTTTTAGAATCTGCCATAATACAACTTACTTCCCATTGTAATTTTAATATTAGTCGTGGCCTATTTCATTTAGACCCTTGTATTTGTAGCATGTTTAAGAATGACCTCAAAGATATAATTACAGACTTAAATACAAATTAGTTGCCTTAGAGACATTTTCTTTGTATATGTATGCTTAATATGCTTTGTGAATAAGTTTTTGTTTACCAAAAGATCTAAATGTGGTCAGCTGCCGCTCTGTGTAATCCTTGAATTGTCTTGTCCCTGTGTCTGAGCAGTTGGACTTAATCTTTTTGTTCTTAAATTGTACCCATGTTTATGCTTGTTTGGAAAGGTTACTCATTCTAAAGGTGTGTTAGATTCTAGGTACTAATCTTCCTATAATCCTTATCAGTCACTTATACGACCTTTCCTGTACTCTCAATTTCTCATGTAAGTCAGTTTGTCTGCTAGGTAAAGGACGCTGAGTCGAAAGATCTTGCGATTTATCACGTTCCAAACTTTCGTGATTCAGTTATATATATATGTATATATATATATATATATATATATATATATATATATATATGAGAATATATTACTATATTCATAAATATTGTATACATATAAGATATATATATATGTGTGTGCGTGTGTGTAAACATAAATTGGACGCCAAGAAAACAATTTTTATATTGGGAAAATTGCTTGGACTGAGTTACCGTGCTCTTGTCATATCTTCGGAAACACGCATACAAGCACACTCATATATATATATATATATATATATATATATATATATATATATATATATATATATATATATATATATATATATATATGAGTGTGCGTGTGAGTGCATGTATTCCGCATATAAGGCATGTGTAATAACCTGGGTCTTAGATGATGTTTCTCAAACTGTAAACTGTCTTGTTCCCTCCAAGTCACTTAAAGAAAGTCAATATATATTAGCGTATTTTGTGTAATTCTGTGTTGTTATGTGCAATCCTAAGCGGGCCTATCTTTGAAATTAATTTGTACGCATTCAAAACTCCATGTGAATTAATTTGTACGCATGCAAAACTCCTTTAAAAATAATTTGTACACATGCAAACCTCCTTTTAAAATCATTTGTAGGTATGCAGAACTCCTTTAAAAATAATTTGTACGCATGCAAACCTCCTTTTAAAATCATTTGTACGTATGCAAAACTCCTTTAAAAATAATTTGTACACATGCAAAACTTCTTTTAAAATAATTTGTACGCATGCAAAACTCCGTGTAAATTACTTTGTACACATGCAAAACTCTTTTTAAAATAATTTGTACGCATGCAAAACTCCTTTTAAAATCATTTGTACGTATGCAAAACTCCTTTAAAAATAATTTGTGCGCATACAAAACTCAATGTAAATTAATTTGTACACATGCAAAACTCCTTTTAAAATAATTTGTATGTATGCAAAACTCCGGCCACTATCAAGTTTATATGACCAATCAAATTGCGGGTCTCCTGAAGAGCGCTTTCGGTGAGTGAGAAAGTGGAGAAAAAACTTACCTTAGACAAACAGGACATGACCTACTGCGCAGGTTTTGAAGGAAGAGTTGGTCACCTCGAGACCTTTGGGATCGAGCAGCAACTGATGGAGAGGCGCAGATGCGCAGTGCTTTTATCGCCTTCTTTCGCAGGATGCGTCCGGTATCCTGCTGAGTAATGCTGGCCGTCCTCTTGGTAACCGAATAAGTCGCGCTAGTCACGTAAAAAATACCTAATCCTTCGGGCCAGCTTAGTTTTCAGTAAAAGCAAACTATTGCGATGGCTGTTTGTCTGTCCGGCCGCACTTTTTCCGTACGCCCTCAGTTATAGGGCTGCAAATTGTCATGTCGATTGTCCACCCACCAAATTGCAGCCCTCTAGCCTCAGTAGTTTTTATTTTATTCAAGGTTAAATTTAGACACATGATCGTCGCTCTGCCACCGCTATAAGTGCCAGCAAAGCAGGCCGCCACTGAGGTGCTCAATGGAATGGGTTACTCAAAATCACAATAAGAATAGAGAAACTGCGACTGAAAATCAAAGCAAACGTAAAACTACCTTTTAAAAACAATACATTACCTCTGCTACAACAACTGAATGTCATAAAATATTCCGATGTCTTTAATGTATTCCATTACATTATTGACATCGGACGTCATCACAATATTTCTTCTACAGAAGCTGAAATATGGCGTCAGATCAAACCCTCTATTGTTCTAGCCTAGGACCAAGAACAGGAGTCTATCGAGATCGTACAGTCCATTTCATATCAGTATGGTGAACCCAGGAATAATAAATACCAATCAGTTTCGTTGCATATAGAGCAGGGCTCTCCAAACTATGGCCCGCGGGCCACATCCGGCCCGCCAAACAAATCCCTGTGTGGTGGCCTTGAAAAAATAATTATCGCACCACTGGCATCGCTGAATTATTCAAAGCAGTTAGATGGCTTAGTTGTGGAAAGGTTTTGCTGCATTTCTTTGAGCTCAGATTAGAAATTGATTTATTTCTCACAGAGAAAAATAAACCTCTTATTATCAGAATGTGAATGGATTTGGAAATTGGCATTTTTTGCAGATATGACAGGTCATATGAATCAATTGAATCTGAAGTTGCAAGGCAAAACAAATTTGATCAGTGACTACTTTGTTCAAGTCAAGGCATTCAGAACAAAACTTGCGCTACTTGAAGGCCAGGTGAAAGTTAAGAATTTTGCTCATTTTCTATGCTGTGAAAAATTTCATGCAGAAAGTAAAGTTGAATTTCCTTCTTCATTTGCAAATGAAATAATTTCAGATTTGAAACAACAGTTTCAGGAGCGATTTGCTGACCTTGATGCCAAAGGAAATGAAATCAGGCTCTTTCATAATCCATTTGACTGCAATGTTGAAAATCTTCCAACTCAATTTCAAATGGAAATTATTGATCTCCAGGCAGATGACAGACTGAAAGATAAATATAGAGAAGGAAATCTGATTGAGTTTTGTAAATGCCTGCAGCCAGACCAGTTTCCAAATTTGATAAAGTTTGCTTGTAGTTTTGTGTCCATTTTTGGTACAACATACTTGTGTGAACAAACATTTTCCAAAATGAAGTATGTAAAATCTAACTATTGAGCAAATTTGTCTAATGATTATTTGAAATCAATTCTTACAATTGGCTCATCTAATCTGGAACCTGATTTCAATGAAATTTTGAAGTCAAAACGTCAGTATCATTCGTCACACTAATTTGGTTGCATAAAACTAAAGGCAGGAATCTATTTAATTTACCCTGATTTTTTCCAACAAGATATGTTTTAATTTTTCCATGTTTATACACTAATATTTGAGGAAGTTAAATTACTGGGACTTATTTTTTTTTTTTTTTTTTTTTCCTTTGGCCCGCATAAATGTGGGAAATATATAATGTGGCCCTTACATTGAAAAGTTTGGAGACCCCTGATATAGAGTTTAGGCCAAAGGCCAAGCACTGGGACCTATGACGTCAATCTATAGAACGTCGCAATGGTGTCCACTCGTTGCATATCCACCGTCACTTGCAGTATACTCTGTTTTCTACCATCTGTCCATCCGCCTGCGGTGTTTTCGCATGGTAACACTGCGTCCCGAGCTTTAAATAGTTACGCTATGTGTAAGTTTTAGGCAAATAAAAGGATATCTGGGTGCCCATTTGCAACTGAAAAGTGTTTTAATAATTTACTGTATGCGAATTACACCGTTAATATTCGAAATAGGACATTATTTAAAGCCCGGGACGCAGTGTTACCATGCGCAAACACCACAGGCGGATGGACAGATGGAAAAAAACAGAGTATAGTTATCAAGAACTCTCAAAATAATTCAAAGGTCGTCTTAAGCTGTAGTATTGTCTTTTGCATAACCTTTCCCTTAACTTTCAAGTCAAAAACACAAATACATCACCTTTCAACACTTAACCAGCTCTCAGTCTGTTACAGCTACGGCACGGAAGCGCACTACAGTATAAGCAACTTCCACGTCAGGAATCATTCCCGATTCCAGAGAAATAATATGAAGCTCTAAGTAATGTGAAAGAGGTATTTCATAACCGAAAGAGGATTAGCATTCTACAGGCTAGACCAATGAGAATTCTTCACCCTTTAATTGGCCGATAAAACAACATTTCAAAATCTGTCTCAACCACCCAACAAGCAAGTCTTGTTTTCTTCATTCGTGGGATGTTCTGAAAAAATCATCATGAATTTGAGATTTGTGGGCGTAAAGGCTAAAATTATCCAGCAATGGCACTTTCTTTTAGCATACTTATACTTATTTTAACTAATGGGGCTGTTTATTGCTAATAAGATTAACACTGCTCTAACTTCTCTACGATGAGGGTTAAAGCTGGATTAGCACAGTTTACGATCGGTGGCAACTAATGGAAAATGTAATGAGAAAAGTGAAAGAAATCCAGGAATCACAATTTATTTCTTACCATATTTCACACTGAGAATAATGCCAAAACAAAAGCTAAGATTTTACTTTCGTTTTATTCAAAATAGGCCTACAACGAAGTTGGGATATCTGGTTATGATTGATAAGAAAGTTATCTAAATACAGTATAATTATTCATATTTACACACATGCAAACACACTTTATATATATATATATATATATATATATATATATGTGTGTATATATATATATATATATATATATATATATATAATAATATATATATATATATATATATATATATATATATACATATATATACTGTAATGTAGGGTGAACCAAAAGCGGGTGGACATCATTTGATAACATTTATTTTGAGATTATATTATAGTTAATATTAAGTAATACAATTAAATTTTACTGTATACAAGAATACAGTACAAAAACACTGAAAAAATAATATATATATATACAGTGAAACCCTAAAACAAACCCTATTCCACCTGCAGTCCACTTACTTACAGTGTTTCCCTTTTATTTCGGTTTACTCGCATAAAAGAAATGCTGCAGCTTTGTCATTTGCCTCATTTCCTTTCACTATTCTATTCCATTAGGTCTCCATTAAACAGCTCCTCACGGTGAGATATCGGGAGTTCATCAAAGACCTCACCCTGAAAGTCAGTGAAGCCTGCTTTTCTCTGACCTTCGCCGGACTTTCCTTGATTGCTTGCCGATGACACATTCTCCTCGATGCTGAAGCCGGTGAAATCGTGCACAAACTGGGGACATAGTTTCTGCCACACTGCACGCTCAAGCACCTCAGAGGAATCTTTTCCCACAAAATAGCAGTCCTTAATGGTGAAGGCCTTCCAGTACTCAAGCATACTAGTGTTTCTTGATTTGTCTTCTGAACCAGGTGTGCTAAAGTCAAGTGGAGGAAGTGAAACTCAAAAGTCTTGATGATTCCCTGGTGGTGTAGGTGCAACAAATTTGTGGCGTTTGGAGAGAGGAATGCAGTCCTAATGTACGTGGGTGTTTTATGGCATTGTCCAGAACAAGGAAAATCTTGAATGGTAACCTTCCTATATTGCAGTGCACTAATGGCACTAACCCCATACCGGAAACTTTCATCTGAAAATATAACTATTATTCATTAAATATTTATCATACACTGAAAAATTGGAAAAGTTTGGGTCTGAAATTCTCCATTATAACTGGGCCAATTCTTGGCCCCCTGGAAATCATAGACTTGTTTTTTTTAATGCAATAAAATCCCTGATTAAAGAATGGCCAATTTTCTCTTAGTTCACAAAAATGAATTTTGAGAATAGCAGGTCTCCAAGCAGTGCCATGTGTCTTCTCTAGGTCAAACATTAGTCATATGATGCTCCCTGGGTACAAAGACTCAAGTTTTATTAAAACATCTATAGTTAACAAGGATATGTTAAAGCAATGAGTGAGGTGAGAAAGTTATTCAATACATTGAACTTTGTTAAAATTTTGCCACGCTTACCACAAGCAAGTACTAGCCATTCCTAAAGTTCCTATTAACCGGTGTTCTACAAACCTGGGCAACCATCCTTAATCCATCTTGTAGCATTTATCTTGATCTTAAATATGAGTTGATTTTCATCCGTCACCTCCATTTTCTTTCTGATCTTTACGGCTCCTCCCTCCACCTTCTGCCTTTCAAGGAAATAAGAATAATTCTTAGATTGGTCAGCTCTTTTTAACGATTTCTGAGTATTGTTTCCTTGATTCGTCACCATCGTTGGTTCATGCGTATCATCGTGGGTCTCTTTATGATACAGTTTTTTTGTAGATTATCTTAATTTTCATGACCAAATTTCCCTTAAGGATATTTCTGTTATAAATGTTCTTTTCTCTCCATGCAGAAGACAATTTAGCCTTTTCCATCCTTCCTCCACTTCCTCATCAGATGGAGGAGCATCATAATTATATTGCCTTTTCCATGGTTTGTATGGCCAGATTTTATCAGTCTTCTCTATTATTTGATTAAAAGGAATTGAAAACTCATACCTTGAACTGTTTGAAGGGGAGGAGATCTTGTTGGGCTCAGAGTACCTCTCTGAACCTTGTGCTGTCACTACACACTGCAGGCGCCCTTCTGCAGGATCAGGGTCTAGTTCTATATCAGCACTCCCTGTGGTTTTGGCAGTGCTACTTTCAAGATCCAGGGGATTTTTTTCCTGAAATAGTTGTCGATATAAAAGTATTTTTGTCCACTACTTGAAAATTACTTGCAGATGTTCACCTCCAGTACAACTAGCATTATCTTCTAAGGGCTGACGAAATATTACTTGCAGATGTTCACCTCCAGTCCAACTAGCATTACCTTCTAAGGGCTGACAAAATATTACTTGCAGATGTTCACCTCCAGTACAACTAGCATTATCTTCTAAGGGCTGACAAAATATTATTTGCAGATGTTCACCTCCAGTGCAACTAACATTACCTTCTAAGGGCTGACAAAATATTACTTGCAGATGTTCACCTCCAGTGCAACTAGCATTATCTTCTAAGGGCTGACAAAATATTACATGCAGATGTTCACCTCCAGTGCAACTAGCATTATCTTCTAAGGGCTGACAAAATATTACATGCAGATGTTCACCTCCAGTGTAACTAGCATTACCTTCTAAGGGCTGACAAAATATTACATGCAGATGTTCACCTCCAGTGCAACTAGCATTACCTTCTAAGGGCTGACAAAATATTACTTGCAGATGTTCACCTCCAGTGCAACTAACATTACCTTCTAAGGGCTGACAAAATATTACTTTCAGATGTTCACCTCCAGTGCAAACTAACATTACCTTCTAATCTAAGGGCTGACAAAATATTACTTGCAGATGTTCACCTCCAGCTAGCAATTACTCTTAGTGACAAAATTATTACATGCAGGATGTTCAACCTCCAGTGTTAACTAGCATTACCTTCTAAGGGGGGCTGACATACATGCAGATGTTCACCTCCAGTGCAACTAGCATTATCTTCTAACGGGCTGACAAAATATTACTTTCAGATGTTCAGCTCCAGTGCAAAACTTAACCCTACCATTCTAAGCTGAACAAAAATATTTACTTTCAGATGTTCACCTCCAGTGAACAACAGGGACCTCAAGGGGTGACAAAATATTACATTTGCAGATGTTCACCTCCAGTGCAACTAAACATTACCTTCTAAGGGGGCTGACAAAATATTACTTTGCAGATGTTCACCCCAGTGCAACTAAACATTACCTTCTAAGGGGTGACAAAAATATTACTTTCAGATGTTCACCTCCAGTGCAAACAAAACATTACCTTTCTAAGGGGTGGACAAAATAATTTACTTGCAGATTGTTCAACTTCCAGTAACTAAACATTACCTGGGGCTAAAGGTGACAAAATATTACATTGCAGATGTTCACCTCCAGTGCAACTAACATTACCTTCTAAGGGGTGACAAAATATTACTTTCAGATGTTCACCTCCAGTGCAACTAACATTACCTTCTAAGGGGTGACAAAATATTACTTTCAGATGTTCAACCTCCAGTGCAACTAACATTACCTTCTAAAAGGGGTGACCAAATATAACTTTGGGGCAAAATAGTGTTGCAACAATTTCCAAGGGTGCCAAAACTTAACCATTAACCTTCTAAGGGTGACAACATATTACTGCAGATGTTCACCTCCAGTGCAAACTAAGCATTACCTTCTAAGGGTGACAAACAAATATTACTTTCAGATGTTCACCTCCAGTGCAACTAACATTACCTTCTAAGGGCTGAGACCTAAAATACTACTTGCAGTTTGATGTTCACCTCCAGTGTAACTAGCATTACCTTCTAAGGGCTGACAAAATATTACTTTCAGATGTTCACCTCCAGTGCAACTAACATTACCTTCTAAGGGCTGACAAAATATTACTTGCAGATGTTCACCTCCAGTGCAACTAACATTACCTTCTAAGGGCTGACCAAATATTACTGCGATGTTCACCTCCAGTGTAACTAGCATTACTCTAAGGGCTGACAAAATATTACTTTCAGATGTTCACCTCCAGTGCAACTAACTATTCTTCTAAGGGCTGACAAAATATTACTGCAGATGTTTCACCTCCAGTGCAACTAGCATTACCTTCTAAGGCTGACAAAAATATTACTTGCAGATGTTACCTCCATGCATAACATTATCTTCTAAGCGACAAAGATACATGCAATGTTCACCTCCAGTGCAACTAGCATTACCTTCTAAGGGCTGACAAAATATTACTTGCAGATGTTCACCTCCAGTGCAACTAGCATTATCTTCTAAGGGCTGACAAAATATTACTTGCAGATGTTCACCTCCAGTGCAACTAGCATTACCTTCTAAGGGCTGACAAAATATTACTGCAGATGTTCACCTCCAGTGTAACTAGCATTACCTTCTAAGGGCTGACAAAATATTACTTTCAGATGTTCACCTCCAGTGCAACTAACATTATCTTCTAAGGGCTGACAAAATATACATTTATACCTTTCCTCCCAAGGCTGATCAATAATTGCACTTAAACCTATGCTACCTTGCTCAAGGTCCTCAGCAGTAGGTAACTGCAGTCTCTAGTCTGGATAGATTTCTTAATTATCTGACTCTCTTTGTTTTCTGATTCCATACCGTTTGCATCCAAATGCCCCTTTGACTTAAAAGGGACAGAGATTGAAAATTTCTTCAGGTGAATACTAAGAGTAAATTTTCATTTCTGGTATGAAGTCTTCTCTCTTCCATCTGAAGCCCTTTTTGCCCTTTCTCCCTTAGGTTCATCATAATTAACTTTTCTTGTCCTTCTCCCGACAGCGGCGGAACTATGTCCATCTTGTAGGTTACTGAACTTCCTAAACTTGCAATCTTGCGAAAAGTTAATTTTGTTAGATGCTCCATTACTTACCTTTATGACCCTTTATCAATGGCTACTCTGCACGGGGGACCACAGGAGGTGGGGTCAGCTGAAGGACTCCCTGTTTAAACGCGGCTGCCAGTCGTGAACTGGGTCCTTCATCGCACCGCATTTGATTTTCTTGTTATGGGAAACAAAATTTCAAAACAAAACCCATAATGGAATGGAATGGAATATGAAATTTAGGCGAGAAGCCAAGCACTGGAATCCATAGGGATTATTCAGCGCTATAATGAAATTGGTTTGACATGAATATTTATGTTGATGATTTTATAAACTAAATAAATACAGGCGATTTTAAAATTATGATAAAAATGGATATCCGTCATAGAAATATAACTTCGCATTTCGTGAGTGCAAACAAGAGTAAAAAACTTATACATACATATACCATACACATACTCATATTCATATAAGCATGTTTATATAAACAACTAGTCCGAGAAGCAAGCTAATGAGAATCGGCAAAGGGAAACACAAAAGCAGATATACTGCACCAGCCAAAAATGAAGTTGCGATAGTAGTATTCACAAGCCATGTCAGTGCACCTCCGTTCCAAAAGAAATATATTCACTTTGCCTTTTTATGTTTTATAATGAAAATAAAGTTATAAAATATATCCTGCTTATTTATAGAAATGAATTTGATTGAAATCCTTTATTTTTCTTCGTCAAAAATACTTTATGCTAAGCTAGTGATGTGCAGTTTTTTCACGTCACAGAAAATAATTCTACATCGGAAAATACCCATTCTAATCAGTAAATTTTCCTGATTCTAACCATTAAATCATAAATAACGTAAAAAAATAATCAGAAGAATTGCTTATGGTAACACTGCTAAAAGCCAATGTTGTGAAAAAAACAAAAAAAAACGGCATCGCTGTGGTAGAGATGAAAAGGCTCAGGATACGGGTATGGATATTGGTACAGGTATGGGTATGGTACAGATATGGGTATTGTATGACTATGGATATTGGTATGGGTGGATGTGTGCAGTAACAAAAATGGACAGGATTAAAAATGAAAGAATAAGAGGAACTACTAAAGTCGTAGAACTATCAAAGAAGGACCAGGAAAGAAGATTGCAGTGGTGTGGCCATGTGAGGAGAAGTAATGAGACAGACATATGTAGGGAGGAGAGTGATGCAGGTGGAGGAAAGCTGTTAGAAACATTGTCCCCCACATAGAAGTGGGAAAATATCCAAAGAAAGAATAAGACCTCTATCACCCATACCAACATCCTTACCATATCTCTACCCATATCCATACCACATCCATACCTGTACCACACCAATACTCATACCCATATACCCGATACTAAAGTTGATTCAGGGGAAAAACCTAAAGAAAAATACTTAATTCAATACATAAATAACGAGGCGGAACACACACACGCGCGCACAGAAAGGCAGCCAAGGAAATCACATGGTGGAAGTTGAATGTGTGCTAGTTCGGCAGGACTTTGAAGTCCGTTGTTTAGATACATTGGCTATCAATTAGAGACGAAGTTATGATCCTCCCCTACATTGTTGTTTTCATCCGAAAAATCGACGAGGTTCTGATCCTCCCATTCATTGTTGTTTTTATCCGAAAAATCGACACGGTTCTGATCCTACCATTCATTGTTGTTTTCATCCAGGTTCTGATCCTCCCCTACATTGTTGTTTTTATCCGAAAAATCGAAGAGGTTCTGATCCTCCCCTTCATTGTCGTTTTTAACCAAAAACTCTGCCACTAACAGTTTATGTTGTAGAATTTCATCAAATCCATCTGGAATAGCCTCACAATCCTCAATGAATCCCAGGTGGTCCTTCCCAAGCAAAATATGATCAGTTTGTGTCTCATTTTTATTATTTTTGTATGTTATCCGATACCTTCCTTCTTTCTCAAAGTATGTATTCACGACCGCCATATTCAAAGTTTTTGCTAATTTCAACAATCTTCCACCTTCCGGGTTTCTTATTCCAAAACCACTTCCTCCATGTACGCCTTCATACCCATCAGAACTCTCACCTACATGGGCATTCATGTCTCCACATAAAACTATTATGTCACTTTCTGGAAAAAGTCTTACATATTCCTCTAATTCCTCCATAAACTTTCTCTTAACAGCTGCCGAATGCCCTTGGTGAGGGGCATATGCAGAGATGATATGCCATACTTTATCATATTTCATAAAAGTTAATACTATGAGCCTGTCACTGACACGGTCGACCTTGACATTCTTCTGCAGATCTGAATGGAGAATAATTCCTACCCCATTTTTCCTTGTACTTTCCCCTATGTAGTACATTTTATATTCCCCCCCAAATTCTTCATCCAGTATTACTTCACCTTCCCCAACCAATTTAGTCTCTTGCACACTTAGAGCCTTAAGCTCCTTATTCTCCATGAACTTAGTCATATTTAATGACCTTCCTCCGTTGGGAACAACAATCTCACCATCATTTTTCAACTTCATGCTACCAACATTCCAAGTTCCAAATTTCACCTTTACAGTCTTTTTCGAATCTTTTCTCGTGACTAACTTCTCTGGTTCCTGTCGTGACTCCTGTGATGTCCCTTCCCCCGACGCCAGTGGTGACTTTTGCTGTATCTCTAACTCGTGTGGTTTCTCTAATTTATGTCTCAATGCTGTTTGTGAGAGAAATGTGAGTTTTTCAGTAAGCTTTCATAAGGATGGTCAATTACTTATGCAAAATATAACGATGTTACTCAGACATGTTACATTCAACCAGTTATCGTCAAGGTACCGGCCACTTTTAAGTGCATTTTCGCCAGAGTAAAAACAGACATAGCGAGGACAGACCTGAATTTATGTTAGTAGTCAAGAAAATAACTTGAGAAGACTAGGCGATTTTCGGCTGAATATTAATACACTTTAATAGATTCACATCAGCCATGAATTTGATGTCTAGGCCAGTCCCTTACGATGCTCCTGATTGGCTGCTGATAAGCCAATCACAGGGCTGGAAACTCTCAGTCTCTCTCAAGAGTTCACATGGGTAGGATCTATATTCCACCTCTCTCGAGAGAGAGAGACTGAGTGTTTCCAGCGCTGTGCTTGGCTTATCAACAGCCAATCAGGAGCGTCGTAAGGGACTGGCCTTAGACATCAAATGCATGGTTGATGTGATTCTACTATAGTAATACAGCTCTGACAGCTGACAGAGCTTGGGCTCTCAACTCTAAAATCAATAATGCTGTAAGGGTTCCTGGCCATAATCTTGGAAATATTTGCCTTTTGATAAGAGAAAAAAAAGGACACATCTTGACGGGTGTTCTATAAATCAAAATACTTGTGGTTGTGTCAAAAAGAGAGTGGACTATTGCAGCTTTTGTCATAACTCCTATCTAAGAGACAACTTAAAGAAATATACTGAATAGAGTGGCAAGACTGATAGTGTGTTGCTGCGCCTAGGGACAGGGTTACCCCAGTATTGTTTGAGCTGCAATGGCGCCCCGGCAGAGCCAGAATAATGTTTTAAAATATGCACAATGATTCAGTCTGAGCCAAGACGCTCTACGGATGTTGGATTCAGAACCTTTAATAAATTTACAGCTTTAAGGCCTGTCCACACTAGGAAATAGTTTGGAAACAAAGTTTACAAACGGTTTGAAAACACCTTTTACCGTACATTTGTTTCCAATCTAGAATTCAAAACATTTGTTGTTTCTGTGTGTATATGTATTATATATACACATGTATAATGTATATATATTATACACGTTGATGATCTATCGCTAAAACATGCGATATTTTATGCTGTCGTAGAGCTCTACGACAATATATATATATATATATATATATATATATATATATATATATGTATATATATACATGTATATATGTGCATATATATATGTGCGCAGATAAATACATATGTAGGCTACTCTTATACTTATGGATATATGCCCATGTACATATAGCACATATACCCACTGGTACGTGCACATACTTAAGTACGTATTCATATTTACATATGTACATGCACATATTTACATAGGTTGACGTGCACATGTATATAATTATATATCTATGTACACATGTACCTATACATTCGAACGAAACTCTTAACACCTTTTTCCATCTATTTTCAATTCCGCCAGAAGCAAGTCAGCATGACACGCTCCTTTTATTTTTTTTTCCTACAAACTTCCTCACTCATCTCTTTTTCCTTCTCTCATTATCCCTCCTCGAATGTATAAAATAAAAAAAATAAAAAAAAATAAAAACTGTCAAGCCAAATACAGAGGCTCTACTGCAATAGAAGTCATCCCAACTGAGGTCTGGACAAGAATCATTATCTGCACAAAATTTCCAAGCTGTTTGCAGACATGTTTCCAAGAAACTGTTTTCAGTTTGCAGACTTTGTTTCCGAACAATGGCTTCTAGCGTGGACAGGCCTATAAAAGACTGCGGTAAGTTCCCACTATAAAAAAAAGAAGAAGAAGAAAACTGGAAGCTCTTAAAAACTCACCTTGCTCCATCGTTGTCGATGAAAAAAATGAGGTTAAAATTTGGGATAGATGCACAGTGGTTTTATCTCTGTGCTTCGTTTAAAAAACATCCGGTATTCTTTTGATTAATGCTGGCAGTCATCTTGTAACCAACGTACTAAAATAAAAAAAAAAGAAAAAGAAAAAACCGCGGTGGGCACATAGCTCTGAAACGGCGGCTTTCTTTGGGATGGCTATTTGTCTGTCCGTACGACTTCTCCCTGTCCGCCCTCAGCTCTTGAAAACTACCAAGGCTACATGGCTGCAAATTGGTATGTTGATCATCCACCCTCCAATCATCAAACATACCAAATTGCAGCCCTCTAGCCTCATTAGTTTTTATTCTATTTTAGGTTAAAGGTTAGCCATGATCGTGCGTCTGCCATCGCTATAGGTGCCAACAACGCAGGGCAGCACCGGGCTGTGGCTGAAAGTTTCGTTGTAGCCTTAATCACAGGTCACATCGCAGTCTATTACCAAGTGTAATTATTCTACTGTAATTCTGTAATTATGTGAACTTTACAGAAAAATGGCAGCTCTGTGAGCTTGACCGAAATGACGCAATCGCTGTGTTGTTGTTCATGGCTGCGAAGGTAATTATAGAAACGGCCCAGATGTTACGTGCTTTCCCTTTTTCCGGTGACGCAACGTCAACCAGGCCTTTTTATCATCTCTCGAGTGCCTGTCGAGGCGTAACGGATTATATTTATATGCCATCGGTGGTAAACCCAACGCCATATTTTGCCAACCTTCAAAAACAACTTCTTAAACAACTCCTTGTGTATGCCCATCCATTTCAGAGTAAGATTTTTCACGTTTCAGAATAATTGTTTTGGCAACTGATGTAAATAAAGCCAAGAGATTCTAGCGCCCCCCCCACCCCCCAATCTCAACAACTTCGCTTTTGAAGGACATCATATCTTAGGAATTGGAACTCATCAAGCACCATTCAGTCCTTATATAAAAAAAAGAATTTTTTTTCGTGAAACAGAAGAAAGTTTACCCTTGTAACACCCTTGAAAAAGTTCTTATAGGCTGACTTTAAAATCACCATCCTCTCCTAACGCGAAATACTAATGCTAATTTAGTTTTATATTCAGTTAATATCTCACTCAAGCATCTTTTAGTATTTGGTAAAAATCATGGCTTACATTTCCTTCCAGAAGTGCTTGAATATATACACATTTTCCATGGTTGGTGGGCAATAACGAATGCAAGATCCCTACGCAGAGGTAAACGGCTAAATGATAAATACTCTTCTATTCCAGTAAGTAATAAAGTTCATGACGAAAATACGTCTACTGTTTTCTACCGATGTTTAGATACACTGGATGGTATACCAAAAACTTCGCTGTGACTTTAGCAGTTACAGCATTCCCTGCACTGAGTGATTAAACCCTTGCAGTGTTAGAAGTCAGGAAACACTGAATTCAATATGAACTGTGTGTTGACAGGGAAATATCAAGCAGATAACCTATACTCGTTTTTTTTCCATCTGTCCATCCGCCTGTGGTGTTTGCGCATGGTAACAATTCAGCTTACATTCAACAATAATAACAATATCCTATTTCGAAGATAAACGGTGTAATTCGCGTACAGTAAATTATTAAAAAACTTCTCAGTAACAAATGCACACCCAGATATCATTTTATTTACCTAAACCTTACACATAGCGTAACTATCTAAAGCCCGGGACGCTGTGTGTTACCATACGCAAACACCACAGGCGGGTGGACAAGACTTGGCCAAAATCGTCACTTGCGAATCGTCACTTGCGGTTGGACCCATAGATACAGGGTAGTGTTTCTTAAAGTGTGGTCCTCGGACCCCCAGAGTTCTCAGGGGTCCACAGGATAATGTGAGGAAGAAGCGTTGCTATTAAGTTTACTAAAATTTGTATGCAAAATTAATAATGTTGTGAAACCAAACAAGAACTTCTTTCAGTTTTCTTCTTAAGATTGAAAAAGAAACCCACAAATTTACTGTGTAAACCGTGTTGACTTATAAGTATTTGCATTTTATCTTACTCAATGTTGTGAAAGTTATTTTAAGTAAAACGTAAACATTTACGTTGAAGATAAGCCATTAATAATTAATTCAGTACCAAATTTAGTACTATATATTATACCCTGAAAACACTTTTAAACCCAAGAGGGAAATTATCATAATAAGGGGTCCACTGCGCAAGAGAGTTTAAAAAAAAACACTGATTTAGAGTCCTCTCTATACCTATGGGTGGGCCACTGCCTTCTCCAGTACTTCAAGTGTTAGAAAGTGAAAAAGAAGCTAAGAATGATGTCTGTCTTCAAGCAAGATTTACCATTTCCTAATACAATTGATGCAGGAGCAGTTTCGTATTTTTTTCTTTTTCAGTAAAACACACACACACACACAGGAAAGAGCATTTCTTGGAAATACTTAATCATCTGTGCGAATAATATATTTGCAATGGAATCTAACTAGTACCATATGTCAATAAGTGAGGAGCTGATTCAGACTCAGTTTCCAACATGATATCAAATTAACTGATTGGTGTCTTGTCTGTAAGAAGCCATGTTACTTTGTATACAGTTTTGCATTCGTATAATAACACGACTCGTACTACACATAGCGAAAGATGGCCATTATTTTTAGTGGTGTGCTTTGCAGATAAGAGAAAATGTAGCGCAAAAACACTAACAAAATAAAAATATACTAATTAGAATGCGTTCACACGATGGATATATGTCTGTTAAAGTACAGCCATCCTATAAATCTCCTACAGAACCCTTGCTACTTTGCGCATGCCCTGTCACCATACAGCTTCACACCAATGCATCTTCTTTCAAGGAATTCAAAGCTCTATTTCCAAGCAGGACATGGTATCTCTTGAAGCAACGATAGAGATGTTTACAGGAAAAACAAACGACATACGAATGTATACTCAGAAGGAACTGAGAAGAGTTGAGCTACCGAACAAAAAAGTCAGGCAGTGGAACAGAAGCTGTGTCTCATCATCTCCCTCTGCGGCACTTATCACCCACTTTCCTTCAAGACCAGGAAACACTATGCTCTTCAACATATACAGCCTCATCGCGTATTCAAAAACTTATATATATAATTTCATCCTGTTGTTGATATTCATACAGTAAATGTAACTATGTTGTTGTAGACGCGAAAATTCTGTCTTATTGAAAGCAGCAAACTGTATTTTTCACATAGTCACTGGAAACAGTATGTAGGCCTAATAGATATAGCTTAATTCCTCTTACTAGTAAAACAGGGACAATCGGTCATCCCTCCCCCAAATAATAGAAACCTTACCACCTTTTGAAGATCCATCAACTATATATTTTCTATGCTGCAAAAATTTTGGATATAGTATAAAAAATTGAGCTTGAATTATTATTAATAAACTGGTAATAAAATATTAGGCACGTTCCTACTTTCCAGGCCTTTTGAAATACACACATATACAAATTCAAGTATATAACCTTGATTACTGGAATGTTCCATAAGTCTATTTCGAACTAATATGTTCGGAGTCTGTTAAAACAATTCACCGTCTTCATCATGACCTTAACTACGTCTTGGTTACAGCTGCCATAACTACACCGGATGTCCTGTAAAAACTTAAGCAAAACATAGCTAACTATTAGCATGTTACCTAATTTGTTTGATTTTACGCTTGTAGGATTTCCAAATAATCTGAATTTTGCCGAAAGTATTCCGAGGTTATCTCAGACATGAACTGACAGCTCCGCTGCTAACCTTTCTGGGGGCCTATCATCCAAAATTGTGAGGAGGCTCAAGTTCTAAAGCTAAGGTCTACAGTTTACAGTTTACCCAAAGGACGCGACTCAAATTTCAACTTCTAACAAGTTTTCCTTCAAAATAATTAACATAGAAAAACTGAGTAGTTACTACCAGCAACCATCAAGACAGCTGCTGAGCTGCCTGACCAAATATAAATGGAGAATTTTCTGTTGAAGACAGAAATTTAAAAGAAGTCGTTTCATATACCAAAGTACGGCAGCTAACCTACTGTTATTAGACTAACCACCCTTTGATTGAATCAATTCTACTATCTCTCTTTCGTATTGCTATAATGAAAGAAAGAATAACATAAAACTACAGTATTCAGAAACGGAGAATCAGACATTCCTATTTTAATGAACACGTAAATGTTGATCAATGTAAGTTCTCTTGGTTTTCGGCACTACTACTCAAGATTGTGCAACAGATTATTTTATAATATCATTCCATGATTCCTCAGATACTTCCCGTTTATAATATTTAATAAAAAAAAATCATACAAAATGTTAATATTCAGTTCACTTCCCACTACAGATGTCAATTAAACAGATTTATAAAGAAATTTGTCAGTATATTTCTGACGCGGACAAAGCTTAGACCGTGAAGAATGTTTATCAAAGGCTGCTGTGAAAAATAATGAAGATACAGGAATATGATAACTATGAATAACACACACACACACACACACACACACACACACACAACAAGGTTTAAGTACGTGAAACAACACTGTGGTCGGTCCTCGAGAGTCGAGACCTTGATTCTGAATGACAACTCAAGAGAAGAAGAAGAGCTGTAGACTGTCAACAAATATCATTGTGTCGTATTTTCTGACAATTAATCTAAAAAATATGAATTAAATAGAAATATAAACATTAGTTTTAAAAAATCACTTCTAAAATGCTGGGAAGGCGTAACACAAAAATTAAATCATAAAAAATAAATCGTGATAAATGTCTGACCAGACCAGGTCACCAGGCAGTCGTGATAGAAAGAGATAAATAATAGACACGTTGTGAAGCTTATTACTATATTTCAGCAAAAACGAAGCGATTAAGTTATTCTCCTGTCATTTACGACTGAAAAATCCGTGAAGGTTGGAATTCATGTAAGTATTTTGATAGTAAATCTATGATTTATGGTTAATATACTAAAGGTTAAAGTAGGTAACCTAGACTCGAGCGTTGTCTTATCCTTCATTGATACGAACGAGAAGGAAGACACTTTCTCCAATTTAATTTAATATGGCACAAATTCATCAACGTAACTTTTGAGGTTCTGAATTTTGGACAGGAGGTCTCTTAGTGTCCTACTGTAGTAGGCAGTAGGCTAGATGTTATTAAGTAGCCTAGGGGAGCTGCATTCTACTTGAGGCTATCCATATCCCACTTACTAATGGTTTCTATCTTGCTATTTAGCCTTAAACCAGGCTACTAGCCTATAGTAGTAGCCTATGGGGTTTCTGCTGTCTTCCCTTTCAAAGTTTTGAAGGCCTTCTTCGTCTCATTTAACTTCGTGCCCTCTCTATTTTGCCATCTAAGCTCTCCAACTCCCTATTTTTGGTCTTTAAGAGACGCTGAAATAATCCCAGTGCGTAAACCTACAACCAAAATTTTATGGATAGGTAAATTTTAAGGTGACGACCACATGAACCTATCATTTCCTATTATTAGTACAATTTTTTGGCCAAACAATACTGAAATGGTGTTTATACGGTAAATGACCGAGCGACGACATAGCGGCCACCTCTCTCGGAACGCGGCCACTTCCCGAAAAAGCACTTGAATTATGCCCTTATTTCGTAATTTAAAAGAAAACACGCTCGTCTCGTTGTACTGCCTGGATGGGGCCACAACTCTTGACTCATGCTCATGGCAGCTAATTCAAGTACTTTTTTCGAGAAGGTGGCTGCATTCTGGTATCGGTGGCAGCTATGTCGACGCTCGGTCATTTACCTTGTTGTTGTTCAGGTTGAGATAATTTGAGAAATTTACCACATTAATGAGAAATATGACATATCTTGTATATATTTTGACTTTCATCCCCTGAGGGACTGGTACTAAGGCAAAATATGATGCCCCACAGAACTTTCACCTTGTTTAGTACTAGCCCTGAAGGGATGAAGATAAAAATGTAAAAATGACGACAAATTTCTGATTGTTTTGGTAAATTTCTTGAATTATCTTACCTTTCCTGTGTTATATACACCCATTGCAGTAGTATTGTTTAGCCAAAAAAGTTATATCAATAAAAAATATCTCCATGCAGCCGTCTCCTTCAAATTTAGCATTTCATGAATCATTAAGTCATTTCCAATTAATCTTATGGATGAGGGTGAAAAATTCAGGCTATTGTGCATTTGATAGATTTTTTTGGGGCCAGCAACAGTTCAGAAACGAATTGAAACAATCCTTCGGCAATGCGTGATATCTTGTTGGGAGGCCCAGGGGAACAATGCCTCCTAATAAGGTCATGGGTTGGCGGCCTAGGCCTAGGTTATGTTCTATCCCAATTGAAACATGTCTTTGATCTGGACAATACTGTATAGCATAAGTAAAATAAGAGGTTTGCACTTACGGAACATCAAAATTAAATAAAATTTCCTAGACTTTATTTTACGTTGTTGAGCACTTGTACCATTAGGTTAGGTTTTACATATTTGTCCTCATTTTTGCATTCTGTTGTCACTTAATGGTTTTTTGAAGTTGCTTGTTTAGTAATGTATAATTTCTCCCTAGGTTGTTTGAGGTGGTAAAAATGCAAGGATCTTTTTTTGTGATCTTTGCCCTCATTCTTTGTTGTTCTGGTTCTCCATTATGTGAAGATGTCAGTGATGAAACACCTATACATCGCTTGTCAACCAAAACGGCTTATTTCAATGCAGAAAAGGACAGCAGTAATTGGGAAAATTTTCAAGATGAAGGTAAAGTACTGTATTAGTGACTTCAAAATTATTTAGACATTATTGTTTCAAGTAAAATTATATAGTTTTTATAAATACATTTTGTATGATTATTTTTTCAGATACATTATTAGTATAAGTTTATGCATGTTATTCATTTCTGACTGGGTTCAGATCATGCATCTGTTCAAAATAGAAGACTCAAGAGCCTCTGTTCCTATAAGAATATTAGCCTTCATCTATTAAATGGATATAGCTTCAGCAAATTATGATCCTGTCATTGGAGCTGAATAACAAAGCAGTTAAGTAGCAACAGTTGAAGTACTAATTCACTTGGTAAACAGCATCCACTCTTTCTTTAGCTGCCTAGTATTCAACATGGCTGTTGTTGAAGCTGAAATACCAAGTATTCTCTGGTCTGAATGTTTGTGGCCTTTGTTGAATGTGTGCAAAAACTTACCTAAAGGCAGTCTTATACAAGAAGGCCAAGAAGTCGTTTTGCAGCCTTCATTCTTGTGCTGAGAATGATAGTAATCTTGACACCCGTTCACAGGGCAAGTGATCTTGGGCAGTGCAGGGGAGTTAATTCACAAACCTGCTGGGGTGAACAGTCACCAGTACATGAATCTGCTCATGCTCTGCACCTGTACAAGTGTAACACCAGTAGATAAACAATAAAGATTCATAATGATCACATATTAAAATGTTAAAGCTAGTTGCTTATTGTGTAGGTACAGTTATATTTACATCTGCAGTAGATTTATTCTGACTGCTGTTGGAGGCCCTTGGGATCTGCATGCACATATAACATATTACTTTTGATTTCAAATATACATACTTTCCTTTTAGGAGATATTGTCCACCAACTAGGAAAACTTATAATGGAGGTGTTTAATCTTGAGATTCTTGTGTTTCTTTGTGATAAAGCAAATCAGTATTATATATAAAGTAATGTAAGTACTACTGAAGACCATTGAATGGCTTTTCATAACTCAGATCTAATAGTGTTTTAATAAAATGCCAACGATCTGTTTTTTTCAGTGCTGGGCTGCGTTGCTCGGCAAGCTTGGCTCCTGGTTCGACATGGAACTCGCTTTCCTACAGGGAATGATATGAACCGATTAGTGGATGTTTTGCCTTCTATTGCCAATCAGATTGTGTCTAATCACCAGCAGGGTAGAGGTATGCCTAAGTAAAATTATTTTTCTTACATTTTTAATCATATCTATATATATATATATACCATATTTGTAATTTACCAATATCTGTATGTGTTATCTCAATAAAATCTGCTTGTAATGAGCCCAAAACGTTTCTTTGCAAATGCCTTTCTTCACTTCTCTTGGCAAATTAGACTAGTTCATGAATTCCGTGAGGCACCCTATTGGAGTTGGTGCCCCCTTCTCCGAAATGTCACTTCCTCCACTGCTTTCACTAAAGCGTCACTTCTTTTCTCGCTGTTATATGTGTACCAAATTTAGCTGTTTATTATTCACTGACTGTCTTCATCTTCATTTCATAAGAATCGTACGTACACTAATTTTCCCTTTAGTACAGCATAGCTCTGAATGAGCTCTCTCCACGCCTTCTGTCTTACGTACTTTCTACTGGATTTCTACTGGATTTCTATGCCCTTTTTCCTTGATTATTTAGATGCTCCTGTGTGTCTGTCAAATATGCAACAGGTCTTTACCTTTGCTGCCAAAAATTGTGGTTTATACTCTGTATTTCACACTTTTGTGCTTCATCCATATTTCTGTTGGGATTTTAATATTTTTCCTATTTTAATGGTTTGTGTATAATCTTCCCAAATTCCTTCACTATTATACTAACTCTTCCTTTGTCAGCTGGAAGTGATGGAAGTGGCTTGTTACTACCATGCCGGCCTTTGTAAGTAAATCTGTTTTCTTTGGATAATTGTTGTGCATCATATCCAATGCTTTCTCTTGGAGTCAGTATTGTGTAATAATTTGGCAATTTATGCCTTTCTATTTTACTTGACATTTTATCTTATGGGTGTAAGATATATTCTTAATTGTAAAGTTGCAGTTAATGCATTTTATTAAAGTTCTGTAAGTGTTGGTGTTTTACATGAAGTTCACTGACCATTTTTCACTTCCCTTTACATAGTTTTATTATTTTTGATGTTAGTTAGAATACTCTTTGCTCTCAAGTGTCTTCAGATACCAGGAATTCATTTTGTCAGATTTACTTAGCAGTAGCTCAGGACTGACTTGTGCACCCATACAACAGGCTGCTTTGAAGGGTGTTTCTGTTTAAGACTTAGTTTATCCATTTATTCTAACCAAGAACTGGTATTATATGTACCTTTATGTTCAAATATTTGTAAGCAAAATGCAATCTACACCTCCCAGCCACCTCCAGTTTTTTTGTTTTCCTTCATTGTTTGTGTAATTAAGGAGTAAGGCAAACCTGCTTGTGGTCTGAGAAAACTATGGAGATTCAAATGTGGAGGACCAAACCTTTCAAGTAATGGGGAGAAAGCCAGTTGTTTTTAGCTACTGAGTTATGCAAGATTTATTTCAAATCTGTGATTCTTATTGGCTTATCTAAGCCATCCTTGGTCTTACCGAGAACGACAGTATCACAGGCACTCAGTTCTATTAAAGTCATCGGTAGTAAGATAAGGAACCTGATTCTCTTATGAATTATACCTTTGTGAAGTCGCCCAGTACTTTTGTAAAGTTATGTTTAAGAGATATAAAACATTATGTAATCCTTTGACAGCAGTTTTGTGGCCCTGCCATAGTTGCTGGTCAAATTGTCTCAACTGCTTTCTGTAATGAAAACCCCCCTGACTTTCTTCCTTATCCATATAATGTTATCACTATGCCCTTTGAGGCTGGAATTCTGTTGGGTATAGTATTTTCCTTTCCGGTTTAATTTTTATGACTACTGACCATTACAAATCATGGCTTTATTAGCAAAGTACTTGTTTATGGTTAGTTTTAGAACTTTTTGGACACTTGACACTTAATTAACTGCAAAGTCATTGGCTCCAAAGACCCTAACTTTATATTTGAGGAAGGGTTTGTGGTAAAAACCAAAATTTTGAAACTATAATAGATTTTATTTTCAAACTTATCACTTGCATTATTATATCTGTGGATATCACTTTGCTGATTATTCTAGGCATATTCTAGTTACAGTAAATTCAATGAGTGTGGGAGCCACAGGGGTTAGCATGGTCCAAGGGAGTAAGTTTTTATAATAAGATTTTTTACTTATTTACATTATTAAAATCAGCATTGTAGATAATACTAAATGAAAGTTTATACTTTGCTCTCTCTTGTAAGCTAAAAAAACACAAAACAGAGACTAATCTCAGTTGAGTTCTTCCACAGAACCTCAAAAGTAGTTCTTTGCAAGTGTTTGTAATACTTCAGTATACAATATAATTTTTTCAGGAAAATAAGAGCTTTGTATTTAATGCTAAACTTTAAGGTAAGTGCTTTTCCATAACAAGGTAGAAAAGTTCGAGTAATTTGAATTTCCTTCGACAGGCTGCCTTCCTGATGCCGATATCACGCAGCTGACCGACTGGTTCCCTCCTTATGGACCTCGTGATAAGGAGCAGCTTCAAGAAATGGGTTTTGATGAACTTTATTCGATTGGTGAATACTGGCGGGATATGTTCCCTCACTTGTTTAAGGTTCCGTACGATCCCTCCAAATTTAAGGTAAAGTTAGTTTTTTCATGGCAGTTCATTCTTATGTGAATTCATTGTAATGATACATCATAGCTCGTCTAAGAGGAAGAAGGTTATGTTTTTCATAGGCCTTTCCTAACCCCTGAGTATGGTTATCTTTGTCAGAACTTCTGTATATGACCTCCAAATAGAATGTATAAATTAGACATATTCTCTTATTTCCAGATTATGGTAGACAAGTTAATGAACAATTAGTAACTTATCAATGTCACCAGTAGTTTCACTGTCCTCAAATGACTTTGACTTTAAGGGAACATTATTAGTAGACTAAGGTGAAATTGATGCCTGCAGGGATAGTTATAATGCTGTCATGTCATTGAAATTTATCTTCATAGGGGGGCTAGTGCTGTCAGTGCATCTGCAAGGGTTTCCTCCTGTTACACCTTTCACACTTTCTTGCTGTCAATTCCCCTTTTATTACTCTTAATCATAGGAGCTCTCAGATGGGCACTTAAGTTTTAATTAGCCAGTTCTAGGATTCTGAAGCCCATTTCCCTCCCACAGAATTTTTGATCTAAACTGTTATATAAGTAAGAGTTGTTGCTGAAAGAAATATTTTATCAAGAAATATCTCTTACAAACCCAGTGGTACTTATAATTAACGTTCCTGCCTTGAAACACTGCTGTCTTCTTGCAGCTGATTGGCCACACTACACTAACAAACTGAGGCAGTTGGCTACTGGAAACTTAAAGATTCTTGGGGTCATTTATAGGCGTCAGACTCCAAACCCATTTTTTTTACTGGATGACTTATGCGTCTAGGATTTTGCTCAGTACAATAAATGGACTTCAGTTATAAGCCATACCCCATAGTGAAAGAAAAACTGTATATGTAATCTGTGTTCATTATAGATGAAATTTTTTCTTTTCGTTTGGTTTTCCTCAGGTTGAATTCACAACAAAAAATCGAACAGGGCAGAGCGCTTACCACTTTATGAGAGGCATGTTTGGAGATGACGCAATTGGAGGCATAGAGTTTCCTCAGCCATACAGCCCAAACTTTATTCTTAGAGTGAGTATTTTTTTTTTAGAATACTTCATATGGAATTGAAAAAATTGCATACTTTTTGGCAAATCAGAGACTTCATGTGATTGGGTAAAAGTTAATTTACCCATGTATGTATCTTCAGGTATTAATGCTTAAGGGGGCCGGCCGGCTAATGCCCTTTTTTAAGGACAGGACTTTGATATTCATACCACTTAATAGGTGACTTGGGAAACATCTCCAAACCGCATATGATTTTCGCCTCTGACCTTCGGTTTTGTGACGCCAGGGCGATTTATCCCGAAAATAACCATTTTTCAAATTCTATCTCCTCCCTTGATATTTAATATTAAGACCTGGGATTACTACCATATATAGACCTGATGTAGACCTCCAATCGAATGGAGAGTTTTTTTTTTCTAAAAGTCATTTTTTGGGGGGGCTAGGATCTGAATTTTTCAATATGGTCAAAAAATAAACCCTATAAAATCAGGAGAAAAAAATTTATAAAAAAAATACGAAACAAAAATTGGAAAAAAGGGCTCTATTTGATTGTTCTATAATGTCTTTCTGAGTTATATACCAAATTCCAATGTTATAGCTTTAAAACTAAGTGAGAAGATAGATTTTGAAGGTCAATAAGTATAGTTTTGAGATATGGGCGTTCAAAGTTTTCCTTCGTATTTCTTATAAAAGACAATATTAATAAATAATGATTATTATGAATGTATATTTGTTTTTTGTGTATTAATAAACCAAAACTATTTTATTTATCATAATTTTAATCATAAATGATGATCCCTTTGCTCATATATCGCAGCCTGGGGCACTGCTTGAGGCATGATGGGGCACTCCTTCCTACGCAATTCTCTCTCTCCCCTTCACTAACTCTGCTCCCCCTTCACTAGCCTCGCTTATTACAGCGAATTTTCTTCTTCTGTATGTTAGCGAGATGTTTTGCTTGTATTTTCCTCTTTGGCATGATGAAATTCTTGCCCGAAACAAAGATAACAAACGTAATTGCAAAAGAGAATGTCAAGAGATGAAACTCGAAGGCGTACACTTTTTTTACAAAGACAATTTAATAATCAGGATTATTATGAATTTCATATTCCATTTTGGGTATTAAAAAACCAAAACTTTGTTATTTATCATAAATGAAGATCTCTTTGCTCAAAGATCGCAGCCTTAGGCACAGTGTGACGTGTGCTGTCAAGCAAGAAGGGGGCGTTACTAAGCAACCCTCCCCTCTCTTCACTAACTACGCATATATGTATATTCTGTAATAATACTTGAGGCGAATTTTCTCGTCTGTATGTTAGCGAGATGTTTCCCTTGTCTTTTCCTCATTGGCATGATAAAATTTCTTGCCGAAACATACATAAACATACGTGAAAGCAGGCGAATGTCAAACGTGAAATGGAACGTGTAGACTACTTGACGTCTGTGATCGCACTAAATCAGGACTGGACTTGGTAGCTTGAGCCTGAAGTTCTCTTCTCGACTCGGGGAATTGTTTACAGATGCCATTTCTCCCAATTTCTTTGACAATAATTATCAAAATTTACGATAATAGAAGAAATATTGCATTTTCTTGTACGGATCAATGTTTTAGGCTAATTGAGTTACGTTAACTAATTACCCTGTAACTACGAAAGTAAGAGGAATTTTGACGAAATATTTCGTATACGTATTCTCAATTGCCATATGAAGCTCCATGAATTTTTTCATGACTTTGCATTTTTCGCCCTATACCTCCATATATAGAGTTCCGGCCGGCCCCCTTAAACTTAAGTCACACTAAGAACTGAAACTAAAATTATTGTACTCTACAGAGTTCATGCTCCTCCCTGTAAATAGGTTTCTTGTTTTTTTAATTCAATAAAAAATGTTTTAATTTTAAGAAAGTAAGGCAAATAATTTTACCAGGGCAAAATGAAGATCACATAATTATAAATCACTAATGGGAACAAAAACTTAAGTAAGTTTTTTACAGACATTATAGGTATAGAGTGAAAAAAAATATCGGTATATGATAAAAGACAATACACATGCACAAGAGGTGCATGTATATATATATATATATATATATATATATATATATATATATATATATATATATATATATATATATATATATATATATATATATATATATATATATATATATATATATATATATATATATATATATATTATATATATATATTATATATAGACATAGTTCTTGCACAGTCAGTCATTGTGTCAACTTATATTACCCATAGGGTAAATACAGTTAGCAATCGCAAGTTGTTAACAGCACCCACAGTAATAAAATACATATTTATTATGCTCAAGTTTTACATTTTACATTTCAGTTTTACAAGTCCTGCCCTCGCTGGATGCGTGAAGTGTACAAGAATAATGAGACTACTTACAAAGAAAGGTTACTCTTTGTTAACGAGAAAGAGTTTCAAAGTGTCATTCATGCTGTCAGTGCCAAGCTTGGTTTCTTGCATCCTTTAACAACACGTAAGAGTTTTCATAATAATTATTGGATAAAACTTTTGTACTGTATCTCTTGCCTTTGCATGTTATTACACAGTATAAAGTTCAGAGTAGTTGTTTCTTTTTAGAATTTTAGATTATCAACAGTTTTAGTTTGTAGTATATAGGAGACTAATCGATAAAGGCCTTGACTGTGGTAATTTGTATATTAGGTCAGTCTGGCGCTGTGGTTAACAGAATATTTTCCACTACTGTCTGCTTCACTACAACCCCATATATACTATAACCCAATATTGTGGTATGTGAATTCCCAAAAACATCTATCGTATGTTTACCGAATAAAGGAAAAGTAGTAGCTGACATGTAGTTTTCTGTATGCACCAATGAGAAAAGTGTGACTGCAGTTTGGGGTCTTGTGATCATTGTATAAAAAAAAATGGATGTGCCATGGTTCATGTGGCCTACAATACTGGGCTAAACCATAAATGGGTTTGCATAAAAAATTAACACTTTTGAAATTAACAGTTTTCTGAAACAGACTAAAAAAAAAAGGGATTTTGACATAGGAAAAATCTATTTCTGGGTGAAGGCCCGTGTCGCCCAGTGAAATAGGTTCCTTTAGCACTATTTCTAAGGTAAAATATTGTTATAATACCAGGGAACCGCTAAATTGGAAATGCCAGAATATTCTGGCTCGCTCACCTTTATTATAAGGTGTCGGCATGGTTTCTGGGGAGAGTGAAACCACTACCACGGGTCCTTTTCCAATTAGCCTCTCCCTATATCAAAAAACTTCAAAAAGAGAGGAGCCGACCTAAGGCTCACTACCTGCTACCATGTAGGTAGCGCCTCTGATGTCATACCTGCAGATAGCACCCAAGCTTGGTGCACAGACGGGGGGGAAAAAGGACAAGGGTGGGATTTCACTGGGCGACACGGGCCCTTTGCCCAGAAATAGATTTTCCCTACGTCAAAATCCCTTTTCTGGGCTTGGCCGTGTCGCTTCGTGAAATAGTACCAGAGCAAATACCAAGCTTGGAAAAAGGAAGAGCACAAATTACTTTCCAAAAGGATCAAATGTAAAACAATTAAGGTTAGTTCATTATAATCTAGATTAAGTTACAAACTAGTAACATAAAGAGTAAATAACCTTAAACTATCATACAACATAAATTATCACAGTAAATAAACAATTAGATGGAAGGGTCTTATGAACTAATCAGTATGTACAATATGTTATATCCAAGGACCAGTACGACAGTGACGTAACTGTGGCTAAGGCAAGAATGCTAATGAGGCCGGTAGGAAGGAGAAGGCAAAGGAGAGACATAAGCTGGACTATTGACTACTATCACCGGCGGTATCGGGAGAAACTGTGTTTCCTGCCGCCACCGCCGGGTATTTAAGGGCTTCCAAGGACTTAAGATAATGGCGTTTGAATACTGTTGGAGATTTCCAGCCAGTGTACTTCTTCAGATCTTCAAATTTCATATGTTGGAAAAAGTTTATTGAGGTAGCTATAGCTCTAATATCATGTACCCGTGGGAAGGACTGCGGTTTGGCTTTTTTGATAAAATATAAAATTTGTTGCCTAATAGCTTTTAGGGAAATAGTGCCACCTTTTTCTCTAATAAATAGAGGCCCAGAAGATTTCAAAGTTGTCCTATCTAAGTAAGCTTTCAATGAAGTTACCGGGCAAAGGGATGGGTCCTGTGGAAGTGGAACGATCTTCATGGGGCCCACCTATCTAATGGATCCTCATTTTTGGCAAGAAATTGTCGATCTGGAGAAAGTAACACTTTCCGTGAAGGGAGAAATTCTATATAACCTGGGTCTCTAGATAAAGCCGACAGTTCTGAAATCCTAGCCCCTGAGGCTAAGCTTATGAGGAATAGTGTTTTCCTCAATAGGGATTGATAATCACACGAGGTATTGTTAGTATCTGAGGCCAACTTAAGGACATCATTTAAGAACCATGACACTGACTTGGGCCTTTCAGTAGGTCTGAGCCTGGCGCAAGCTCTGGGGATAGAAGTAAAGTATGAATCCGTTAGATCTATCTTGAAACCGAATTGGAAAATCTTTTTCAGGGCTGATTTGGTAGTAGCGATAGTACTAGCTGCCAAACCTTGTTCAAATAATGATCTGAAAAAGGAGATTGCAAGATTTGTGGTCATGGTATGTGCATTAGATTCGTTCAGGAACCCAGCCAGTTTTGTAACTGCTGAATCGTATTGACGAAGGGTTGATTCACGTTTATCTGATTCTAAGAACATGATGTTCTGAGGATCGATATCAGCATCCCTCTGAGCTGCAAACTTCATGAAGTCCATAAAGTTAGGGCTTTCTGAATTCCTGAGGAAGCGAACACAGTCCGCGTTTGTACTAGCTGTGACAGCTTGGGGTTGGGAATCCGTTGAGGGCGGAGGCCCAACTCCAGGAGAAGAGGGAACCAATTGCTCTTGGGCCAATTGGGAGCTATCAGAGCCACCTGACCCTTGAATGTCCTGAGCTTGTTCAGAACCTTCATGAGAAGATTCACCAGAGGAAAAAAGTAAATCTTGTTCCGTTGATTCCAATCTATAGCCAACGCGTCCGTAGCGTAAACCAGAGGGTCCAGGTTGGGGGCCACATAAAACAAGGGAGTTTGTGGTTCGATTCCGTGGCGAAGGGATCCACCTGGAGCCCTGGTTACTAGCTGACATACCCAACTGAATGACTTCTTGTCCAGAGACCATTCGGACTCCAGTGGGACTGAGCGTGATAGCGCATCCACCACCACGTTCCTTATTCCAGCAAGGTGAGTGGCTGATAGGTGCCACTTGTTCTTGCCAGCAAGTGAAAAGATGGCTATCATGACATGGTTCACGTGGCTTGATTTGGAACCTCCCCTTTTGATGAAGTGTACTACCACTGCACTGTTGAGCACCAGCTTGATATGAGATTTCTTGGCTGGGGGAATCTTCTTCAGGGTGAGGAACACTGCCATGGCTTCCAGGACATTGATATGAAGCTGGCAGAATTGAAAGGACCAAGTACCTTGTACCTTCTTGTACTGTGAGTATCCTCCCCAACCTGTTAGTGATGCATCTGTGTGGATCACTAAGGCCGGCGCAGGAAATTGTAGTGGAATTGTCTTTGACAAATTCTTGAACTCCTCCCAGGGATGGAGACGTTTCCGTAAGATCACCGAAATCGTAGTTAACCTGTCCCGGAACCCTCTGTTCGCTTTTGAACGCCAAACCCGATTTATATCTTTCAGTTTGGCTTTCAATAGGACATCTGTCACTGAAGCAAATTGGAGAGAACCTAAGATCCTTTCTTGGTTTCTCCGGGGACGTCTCTGTTTGCATTTCAGAATTGTCTGGTTGCCTTGGCTATTTCTTTCCTTTTCAACGGCGGGATTGATAGAGTATGCGAATCCAAGTTCCAATGAATTCCCAGCTGCTGGAAACGGGACACCGGGGTTAGCCTGGGACTTTGTCCTGTTTATCTTGAATCCTAGGTATTCAAGAAAATGGATGACCGTGGCGGTTGCTTTGCGACAATCTTCGATGCTTGAGGCCCACACGAGCCAATCGTCCAGATAGGCTACTACCATGATACCCTGAGACCTTAGTTCCTGGACTACCGTATCCGCCAACTTTGTAAATATCCTGGGGGCTATGTTGAGCCCGAAGGGCATTACCTTGAAGGAGTAGGCTTGGTTCCCTAATTTGAAGCCTAGGAACAGGCGGAAGTGTCTTGCTATCGGGACATGATAGTAGGCGTCTGTAAGATCTATAGAGGTGGTGACAGCCCCACGGGGAAGTAAGGTCCGCACCTGTGAAATGGTCAGCATCTTGAACTTGTCGCAAAGAATGAATAAGTTTAGACGGGACAAGTCTAAGATTACTCTTCTTTTGTCTGAGTCTTTCTTTGGCACGCTGAACAAGCGACCTTGAAATTTTAAATGTTTGACTCTTGACACTGCTCCTTTGTGAAGGAGATCGCGGGAATACTCTATCTACTCCGCTGTTGGTTCTTTATAGAAGGTGTTGGGTGAAGGTGGACCTTTGATCCAACTCCAGCCCAGACCTTTGGGAAACAATACTTTGCGCCCAATTGCTGAACCTCCAACGATGGCGAAAGAGGTATAGCCTCCCCCTTACCTGGGAGTTCTCATTGGGTTGCTGATGGACGGCCTCCACGCCCTCCGCGTGAACCTCTGCCTCTGCTGGTAGCCCTTCCGCCGCCTCGTTGACGAAAGGCGCCTCTAGATCTGCTGCCCCTACCGAATCCATTGAATGCCTGAAATGCCAGGTTTTCAAAGGTTGGGTTAAAGGCTGGGGAGACAGAAAAGGAAGTTGACGCCTGCGGCTGTTGTGGCTGTGTCAACAGCACAAACTGCTGTTGGGGTTAGCTCTTAGAGGTAGAGGGTTGGGGAACCGGTACTGCCTGAACCAAAGCTTGTTGCTGGGGTGCCTGGAAGGGCTGGAACTTCCTAGGCTTTTTCTTTGCTTTGGGATTCGATGTGGAAGACTCCGATTTTCTTTTGGAGACTAATCCCCACCGAACCCGTAGGCTTTGGTTCAACTTAGCAGCCTCATGTTGCACCTCGTTGACTGCTGAGGCTGGAAAGAGATCCGCTCCCCATATAGAAGAGGCCAGGAGTTTGTTGGGTTCGTGCCTGATCGTGGATTCTGCTAGGACATGCTTCCTGCAGTTCCTCCTAGCCACAACAAAATCATATAAGTCACATTGCATACTCAGCAATTGTGCCTTAGTAATGATCTTGAACAACGGTTCTTGTGAATAGACAAGAGCCGCTGCTTCTGTCATGACTAGAGCGTTGAGGGACCTCCCAAGCCGTGTCCTAGCGTCGAATTCCGTCTGGATGAGCCCATCAGACAGCCTGGGTAGTCTCTCACTAAATTAGAGAGATGGCACAGTCATTTGTTTTAAGTTGCCAACTGAGAAGGTAGCTGGGAGGTCTACCCATAGGTCATCTGTTCCGGGAAGTAGCAGAGATGTTGATTCTGTCTCCCGGAGCTGTGGCATAGGCTCATCTCTCATTGCAGCTTGCAGAGTGAGTTCTGCCACTTTAGATGCGAATGGGATTGGGGTGTCCGCGTCCACAGTGAAAATTGTGAAAGGACTCCTGAAGGCCGTGACCTTAGTGTTAACACACTGCCATTCATCGTGGTTACGGATCCAAGCCTGTTGAGCTTGGTCCCGAGAGAGGATGACCGTCTCTTTCGGGACCTTGTCCTCCCTGATCAAAGCAGAGTCCGTAAGATGGACATAGCCTATGAAAAGGGCCTGTAACCCTGGTGGGTAGAACTCGAAGTCCTCAATCCTTCGAGTTCCGCAGCCCTCAATCGTAAGCATGCCGTTTATGAAAGGTGCATAGTTAGCCACCCTCCATGGGTTGCTTGGGTGGAAGGGAGGGGAAGAATGGAGAGTCCGGCATAACCTGGCCTTGGGCTACTTGGCCGGCTTGTTGAAGCCCCAACGCTACGCCTTGCTGGAGACCTGCGACTATGGTCTCCTGTGTAACCAGCCTTTCTAGGATTTCTTGAAACTTGGTATTGACTAAGTTTCCAACCATGTTCCCCATTTGTTGCATCATATTGGATGCGAATGCTTCCTGGTCGAAGGAGGGGGGCTCTGCCCTCTCCTTGAATACCTTCGGTATCGCACCTTTAGAGGTGGATGCCACAGGCTCCGAGGAGGAAGAGTGGGTTCTCTCCTTGGAAGACTTGGTCTTCGAGCCCTTGGAGAGAGACCCATGTTTGGGTGTCCGCTCTCTGATGGTGAGCCGGAGTTTTATAGACTTGGCTGGAGTTTGATTTTCTAGGAAGGGGCTTTGGCAGCAATTTAGAGTCACGCTTGCCCTTGACTTTAGGGATCCCTGGGAGGGATTTCGATCTAGATGATGGAAATCCCCCGGAGAATCCCTGGGAGGAAGTAGAAGAGGAAGGGGAAGAAGGTCTAGACGTGCCCAAGGGGAGGCCTTGAGCACCTACAAAGCTTGCCTCACTAACATCCTTACCGTTGCCCATGCCGTCCACTGTCATGGGCTCGACGTCCAGATCGAGTGCCGCGACCTCCTCTGCAACCTCCTGCGCCGAAGCCTCCTCTGAGTGTTGGGACACCGCGTCTTGGATAGATGCTATGATGGGAGCTGCTACTTCGGGGTCCATGTAGCCGGTGCTCTTCCCCCCGGGGAAGATCAAAGTGGCCAACTCTTTGGAGAGGATGTATGGCCTTGCCTTGCCTACATTCTGCCCAAAGCCGCCCACCCATACCTTGAGGGTGGAAAGAGCAGCATCCCGAACAGACTGGGCTCCCTGTAAGAGAAGGTTAGTGTTAAACTTAAACTTATCTCTTATTACTATAACTTAACTTAGGAGGTAGTATATGTTTGACATATATATTACCATGGTCCACCCTGTATCTCTATGTACACGCCGGAGAGTCACTTACATCAGAGGAGACTCATTCCATGAGATCGTAGCAGGTGAAACAGTTATCGTGATGCTACACTACCGAACCTTCTAGTTGGACTGCGCAGGTGGCGTGGGTCCGGCAGACGTCGTGCTCACAGGGATCCTGGAGGACGGCGTTGCAGCCGGTCTCCATACAATGGGTGGCCTATAAATGGAATGATACGTGAGTACCATTGTTAACCATTCGGACAATGTCCGTGGTTGATATGCCATAACACCGGAGTGGTCCGGTGTCGTAGAATTATTCCCGACTCGGCCGTCTCTTGCCATGCACCATGCTGGGGAATCCGGTAGAGCTAGTAGCAAGTAGGTTAACTGTTTCCGGTGACGCCGGGGAACAGAAAACTACGGAAGCGGGGTAGCTACTATTGTCATACACCGGAGAGGAGTAGTCCAAGC
>NC_061094.1:71503316-71536429 GCF_015104395.2 Macrobrachium nipponense | reverse complement strand
CATGGAATTTTATATATTATGTTGTTGCTTTCCCTGGGGCCATTTTTTATTAACATTCCTTTTAGTGTGTTATTGTAGGAAAAAACAAGGTTGACCTTAAAGGTTTTTAACAATTCTTAGTTTACCTTATTTTAACGGATTTGAAACCATTAAATCATTGTTAAAAGCCTTTAAGGTCAATCTTGTTTTTTCCTATAATAACACACTAAAAGAAATGTTAATAAAAAATGGCCCCAGGGAAAGCAACAACATAATATATAAAATTCCATGTAGTATGGACTGTCCTTTTTATTTTGGACAGTCGAGCAAAGGCTTAGAAGTAAGTTTAAGCAGCATAGATATTCTGTAAAAACTGGGCAAACATCTAATGCAATATTCATTCATTTAAGTGAAAAAAACCACCGAATAAATTGGATTGGTAGTTCAGTAATTGCAAGGTCAAAAGATGTCTTATCACGAAATCTTTTAGAATCTGCTATAATACAACTTACTTCACATTGTAATTTTAATATCAGTCATGGCCTGTTTCATTTAGACCCTTGCATTTATATCATGTTTAAGAATGACCTCAAAGATATAATTAGACTTAAATACAAATTAGTTGCCTAGGAGATATCTTCGTTGTATATGTATGTTTAATATGTATTGTGAATATGTATTGTGAATAAGTTTTTGTTTACCAAAGTTCTGAATAGCTGTCACCCTATATTATCCTTTAATTGTCTTGCCCTTGTGTCTGAGCAGATGGACTTAATCTTCTTGTTTTTTTTTAAATAGTTCCCATGTTTATGCTTGTTTGGAAAGGTTACTCTTTCTCCAGGTGTGCCGGATTCTAGGTACTAATCTCCTTATAATCCCTATCTGTCAGTTATACGAGCTTTCCTGTACTGTCAATTCCTCATGTAGGTCAGTTTATCTGCTAAGTAAAGGACGCTGAACGTCGAAAGATCTTGCAGAAACTCAGTTGCTTATTTTTCCTTTGTGGCTTATACCTTTATATATATATATATACATATATATAATCAGATATATCTATATATATATATTATATATACTGTATATATATATATATTATATATAATATATATATATATATATATTATATAATAGATGATGAACGGAGAAAAGCAGGCGAGTCAGCCAGAGTGATAAAATGCACAGGGAGCAGGAGCAGGAACAAACATGGCGAAGTATTTTACACTTTATTCCGACGCGTTTCGCATTCAGCAGAATGCATCTTCAGGGTCTGTATGATAAATAATGACTAATATAAATTAAATTGATTTGAAAATAGCCTAAAAATTATCTACAAACTATTAAAATGAAAACCGAAACTTCACACATAGATAAAAATACACTAGCAATTGATAAAACAACACGAGAAGTTAAAAGCACATGGGTTAGTTAAAAGTTCAGATAGAAAGTTAAAACAAAAAACTAAATAAATAAATTAGTAAAATACAAAGTTAAAAAATATTTGAGGAGCACTGGGGGTCGACCTACCATGGTAAGAGATAAATAAAAACTAAAAGAATGTACACAGAAACATAGGCTTAAGAAAGATACAAGGGGGTGGAGGTGGTCTGGTTGTTCAACTGCGGAACAAGTTGTTTAATAAAAAGGCTCTCCAGGATCAATTGTTCATTTGGGCTGGAGGTTTGACCAACAATAATAAAATCCTCATATTTAATATCAACTTTACATTTTTTGCTATGTTCACGTATACTGGACTGTTCGGGATTTGATATTGAACATCCAGTACGGAAACTAACTCCCTTGTGGCAGTCTATGCGAACCCTCATCATCCTCTGAGAAGAACCCACGTAAGTTCCCAGATTACATCTGGGACAAGAATATCTGTACACTATACCAGAGGACATGAGGGGGCATAAACGATCTTTAAATTTAAACATGGATCCAATTGTTAGTGGATTGACAGGAATGAGTTTTACCTTTAATGCGCCAAAGTATTTTTGTACGATTTTTGTAAATTCGGCCCTAAAGGAATCATCGTGTAAATATGGGAATCGGGCATAAAAAGGAAGCTTTGGAACATTAATTTCATTGGTGTTGGTGCAAAACTCTTTATTAAGGACCTTGTAAATAATTCCGTTGACAAGCTTGGTGGGAAAGCAGTTATCCTTAAAATACGCTAAAAGAAAGGCAATTTCTTTATGAAATACGTGCCAGTTAGACGTAAGGGAGACGGCTCTATATACAAGGGTAAAAATTGAGTTAGATTTAAAATTACTAAAACAAAAGCTATGAAAATTCGTTCCCAAACCTGTAAATGTCTTTTTCCTAAAAATTGTAGTGTTAAACTTACTGTTTTCACGAAATACTTCTACATCTAAAAACGGAAGACGGTCGTTCATTTCACTTTCAAGGGTAAACTTTATATTTGGGTGATATGAATTAATGAATTCTAAAAATGCATCGCAATCAAAATTACGCCTGAAAAGGGTGAAGGTGTTGTCAACGTATCTTTTATAAAATAAAGGGCGGAAGGAAAGAGGGCCCTCGTCCAAAAAGCGCTCTTCCAACGAGCACATAAAGATATTGGAAAAGGTAGGACCTAACGGAGACCCCATAGCCATACCCTTCACTTGTCTATATAAGTTATTGTTAAAAATAAAGGCGGTGTCCAGCACCGCCATTTCTAAAAGAGACTTTAAGGTAGAACGGTTAAAATTGTGAAAGTACGAATCAGGTTGGGGAAATAACTTGTCTTTGGTGTTATGTATGGCCTACCCAAAATTCATAAACTTAGTGTTCCCCTCCGCCCTATTCTAGCGTCTTACAATACACCTAATTATCAACTTGCAAAATTTTTAGTCCCGTTGCTTGAACCTTTAACTAAGAATCAATATACCGTTTCCGTTTGAAAATCGTTTAAAGAATCAGTACTCCCCCAAGATTCTGATACATTTATGGCGAGCTTTGATGTTGAATCCCTTTTTACCAATGTCCCTGTTAGGGAGACCATTAGCATAATTTTAGACAAATTATTTCCCCAACCTGATTCGTACTTTCACAATTTTAACCGTTCTACCTTAAAGTCTCTTTTAGAAATGGCGGTGCTGGACACCGCCTTTATTTTTAACAATAACTTATATAGACAAGTGAAGGGTATGGCTATGGGGTCTCCGTTAGGTCCTACCTTTTCCAATATCTTTATGTGCTCGTTGGAAGAGCGCTTTTTGGACGAGGGCCCTCTTTCCTTCCGCCCTTTATTTTATAAAAGATACGTTGACGACACCTTCACCCTTTTCAGGCGTAATTTTGATTGCGATGCATTTTTAGAATTCATTAATTCATATCACCCAAATATAAAGTTTACCCTTGAAAGTGAAATGAACGACCGTCTTCCGTTTTTAGATGTAGAAGTATTTCGTGAAAACAGTAAGTTTAACACTACAATTTTTAGGAAAAAGACATTTACAGGTTTGGGAACGAATTTTCATAGCTTTTGTTTTAGTAATTTTAAATCTAACTCAATTTTTACCCTTGTATATAGAGCCGTCTCCCTTACGTCTAACTGGCACGTATTTCATAAAGAAATTGCCTTTCTTTTAGCGTATTTTAAGGATAACTGCTTTCCCACCAAGCTTGTCAACGGAATTATTTACAAGGTCCTTAATAAAGAGTTTTGCACCAACACCAATGAAATTAATGTTCCAAAGCTTCCTTTTTATGCCCGATTCCCATATTTACACGATGATTCCTTTAGGGCCGAATTTACAAAAATCGTACAAAAATACTTTGGCGCATTAAAGGTAAAACTCATTCCTGTCAATCCACTAACAATTGGATCCATGTTTAAATTTAAAGATCGTTTATGCCCCCTTATGTCCTCTGGTATAGTGTACAAATATTCTTGTCCAAGATGTAGTCTGGGAACTTACGTGGGTTCTTCTCAGAGGATGATGAGGGTTCGCATAGACTGCCACAAGGGAGTTAGTTTCCGTACGGATGTTCAATATCAAATCCCGAACAGTCCAGTATACGTGAACATAGCAAAAAATGTAAAGTTGATATAAATATGAGGATTTTATTATTGTTGGTCAAACCTCCAGCCCAAATGAACTATTGATCCTGGAGAGCCTTTTTATTAAACAACTTGTTCCGCAGTTGAACAACCAGACCACCTCCACCCCCTTGTATCTTTCTTAAGCCTATGTTTCTGTGTACATTCTTTTAGTTTTTATTTATCTCTTACCATGGTAGGTCGACCCCCAGTGCTCCTCAAATATCTTTTACTTTGTATCTTACTAATTTATTTATTTAGTTTTTTGTTTAACTTTCTATCTGAACTTTTTTTTAACGAACCCATGTGCTTTTAACTTCTCGTGTTGTTTTATCAATTGTTGTGATTTTTATATATGTGTGCAAGTTTCGGTTTTCATTTTTTAAAAACTAGTTTGTAAATAATTTTTTAGGCTATTTTCAAATCATTTAATTTATATTAGTCAATTATTTATCATACAGACCCTGAAGATGCATTCTGCTGAATGCGAAACGCGTCGGAAATAAAGTGTAAATACTTCGCCATGTTTGTTCCTGCTCCTGCTCCCTGATATATAATATATATATATATATATATATATATATATATATAATATATATATATATATATATATATATATATATATATATATAAGTACGTGAAGAGATTAAATATAAATATATTTATTAAACAGTACTTACCCCTAGGGGCAAAAGCCAAATGAGAAGCGATAGGGCCAACTTTACGAAATCCATCATTTCGGGTGTTTTAGAGCAAATCTGCAGCTTCTAGATCACAGCAGTACAAATGTTTGTTTGTTTGAATGTAGTACCTGTAAAAGGAAAACATACTCCAATTAATATAGTTATACGTAGGCATGTCCACATCCTATTATATTATATATATATTATATATATATATATATAAATATATATATATATTATATGTATATATATATATATAGATATATATATATATATATATATATATACTTTATATAAGTAGTATATATATATATATATATATATATATATATATATATATATATATATATATATATATATATATATATATATGTATGTATGTATATATATATGTATATATATATATATATATATATATATATATATATATATAATATATATATATATATATAGTGGAATCGATTATAGGGGATAGTGAGAGTAGAAATAAAGAAAATGCAGAGGCTGACAAAAAAAAAGAAAAAAGTTTTCAATCTGTCGTTCATTCCCCATACTACATGACCAAACCTTAATTAAACACGGTCCATCTTTTTAGTACTACAATTTTTTTTTTTTCAATCCATGTCCATGTAACACTTATACTTCACTTACGTAAAGGAGGGTTGGCTCAACAGTTGCGCAGTACCTCCTAACTTTTGTTTCCAAAGTCCTTCAATTTGAGATAACAAGATGGATCCTTTGAAGAAGCCAGCTTTTAATTAACTGAAAACCGTTGCCATTTCTTTGGAGAAAGTCCGTTTGTTATTTTTTCCCCAGAATTATTAATATTAACACATATTGTCGTTACGTCACAAGTTGTTTTCCATGCAGCGTTCTCTCTCATTTCCTTCGAGAAAGAAGTGATCAACAGTTTATATATATATATCCTTCACAGCCTTTTCATCTTGGGAAGGTTTGCTGTTTTTATACAGTTACACCCGCAACCTGCTAATTTATTCACTGTCACCCGTAACCTGCTAATTTATTCAGTCACCCGTAACCTGCTAATTTATTCACTGTCACCTTTAACCTGCTAATTTATGTAGTGTCACCCGTAACCTGCTAATTTATGTAGTGTCACCCGTAACCTGCTAATTTATACAATGTCACCCGCAACCTGCTATTTATTCACTGTCACTCTAGTTTATGCAATAAACTCTCACAAAATTTCACCATTCTGACGAAGTCGCCACAAAATTCTTGGCAGAATCACCTCACATCACTTGAGTTTCGAATAACGCGTTTTTTTCTGCCGCTATCGGTCTGGGGGGGGGTCCCGGACAAAAAAATGCAAATTGAATCGATTGATCGCCGTGTTTGTTGCCGATAAAGTGTATCGTAACGTGTATCATAACGTTGCTCGTAATTTGGAAGGCAGTGTTTTCAAATTCCTCGCGCATAGTTTTGCGCCAAACGACGAAGAATCGTTCGTTGCTTTTCTGAAGTTATGGTTACGTTTGTTTTGTCAACATGTTGCTAAACTGAGTCGATGTTAAACGGGATGGAATTCTCGCGTATTCCTTGGCGTGGAAGGCCATTTAAGGAGTGAGGTGGTGGTGGCGGTTGCGCGGGGGGGGGGGGGGGGGGTGGGGGGGGGGGGGGGCAGGGGGGGGGGGGGGGGGGCGCATCAGTGCACCTTAAGCTGTACTGTACAATGAGATTCATTACATATCGTACATTATAAATGAGATTGACATACGTTAAATACATAGGGAGGTATATAAATGAATATGAAAGTTAAGGAATACAATACATTATACGTAAATGTTCATATATCGTATTGAATGTTTCTTTTATTTACCTACACCTTCGGCCGCTATCTGCATGCCCCTTTTCATTCCTATTTACTGTACCTCCGTTGATATTCTCTTTCTTCCATCTTCCTTTCCTCAGCTCTCTCCTAATAATTGTCCCATAGTGCAACTGCTTTGAGGTTTTCCTCCTGTTACACCTTTCAAGCCTCTCTACCCTCAATTTTCCCTTCAGCGACTGAATGACCTCATAGGTACCAGCGCATGGCATCAGGCCTAGATCTCATATTCCGTTCCTTGGTGTCTTAATGTTCTCCCTCTCTTTCTCTCTTAATAAAGATTTTCGTCTTGTACACCTGTACTTCCCATAGAGTATGCAGCAAGAAAAATAATTGTGGTTGAAATTAAACCGAGTGTTACTTAGATCGACGAGATTTTCTTAAAGAGTAGAACAGAATTGGGAATATTTCTTTTAAAATTAGTTTTATTCAGTGTCAATTAGTATGATAGAACTAGAGCCAAAATCTACGTATATATTGATTTCAGATGTCAGTCTCTTCCCCTAAGAGAAGTTCTCAACAGAAAACCGTGACCAGTAATGCCCGGTGGAACCATTCTTTGCGAATTGTTCCCCCATACTAGGACGAATTGAAAGGATACTTGTTTTTAAGAGGGATTTTAGCAGATTTCTCATCGGGAGAAATTAAGAATGAAAAGATAATTTTCCAGGTTTTCTTTTCTGTTTTTCGACTGGTGATGCTATTTGTGCTTCTGTAGACACACACACACACAAACATATATATATATATATATATATATATATATAATATATATATATATATATATATATATATGTATATATATAATATATAATATATATATATATATATATATATATATATATATATATATATATATATATTGCAAACGGGCATACCACTCTGCTGGAATCAAGAAAAAGGACGCAGGGCTTGCAACGGCACGCCAAAGAATAATTATTCAGTTTTTCCCCTCAACCTTGGTTCGTGTTTTTCTGTCGTCCCTGAATTCGTCAAAATATGGTAAATCTAGTCTCGGTGTTTGGAGCGAATGTAACCTTTAGTTCTGGTGTTTTGAAAACGAAACCCAGCTTCGTTATACAAGCCTGACTTTCTCCTGCACCTCAGAACAGTTTGTTGTTGTTAGGTTGAAGTAACTTTGTGCCAAAACGGCCTTTTGATAAAGCACACATTTCAGTAGAAAGTAGAATGTTGCAGTTAACGTGTAAGCTGTTATTTTTTTTCCAAACTGTTTTCCTTCATCTGAAAATTATTATAAACGAGAACTCGTGCATATTTTCATTTTGAATGAAATTGAATTTAGTCCGGGGAGCAGTTTGTCCTTTTTCATTGTTATGGATGCTGATGACTGATATGTAAGGCTAGAAGAAATGTCCACGTCACAAAAAGGCGCACTATATAGATTGCCAGATTTTGATAGTGTCATGAGTGAACCGCTGCACGAAAGGTCAGATTTTGGTAGGCGCTCTATATAGATTGCCAGATTTTGTTAGTGTCATAAGTGAACCGCTGCACGAAAGGTCAGATTTTGGTAAGCTCTCTATATAGATTGCCAGATTTTGATATAGTCGCGAGTGAAGTCCACTATGCAAAGAAGTATATCTATGAATGTAGGGAACTACTAGATGCAAAGTGCAGCGATAGGAGCCGATCAAACAATAAAACTCTAATATATTCCTTTACTTTATTTAAGAGATCCAAAGCCATCTTCTGGATACTAACTTTCAACTTTTATTTAAAGTTTTATTTCCCAGTGATATGGATACATGTTTGCGCATTTGTAGCCTCCAAAAAAAAAAAAAAAAAAAAAAAAAAAAAAAAAAAAAAAAAACAGGAACGATAATTACCACAGATTCTTTATCAGAATAAATCTAATTTTAATAGAATTAATAAAAGCGAAAGAATTTTCCATGTAGTTGATGTAGGTACGTAACGTCCTTGCTCATAAATGCAAGTAGGTCTTGATATGCGCGCGCAAGTTGCTGTGTAGATGGGCTTAACTGTCTTGTGATGTTTTAGCTGGCGTCTCATATTTAGCCCAGCAAGAAACCTGTAACGGAAATAAAAACGAATCAGGAACTACGTAAGTGATATGTAACAAATGGTGATTTTGCCAAAGCAACTACGATGCTCTCCAACACACACACGTTCATCATTAGTATTTTTTCTTCAATGGACAAGTAGTACAACTTTGAATGAGTTGAGGCTATCTCCATATTTACGTAACTGTCTGCTGCTCGCGTGTTTGTGGTATGTGTAGTTGGGTGTGCGTACATACTGTACATTTATGCAAGTGAGTGTACTTAAATCGATTTATGCGAGGATATATCTCGAAAATTATAAGCCCATTTTACGAATGTAAACAAAAGCTAAGTACCTTTGAATTAGACCATGTTTTTTTCACAAATGACATAAGATTATTTAAGTTTATTATAGTTTAATACATTTGCTTCGAAGTAAAACCTGAATTATAACAATTTTTTTCACAAATGATATAAGATTGTTTAAGCTTATTATAGTTTAATAATTTGCTCCGAAGTAAAACTTGAATTATAACATTTTTTTCTCAAATGGGATAAGATTATTTAAGTTTATAGTTTGATACATTTGCTTCGAAGTTAAAGCTTGGGGCCAGCGTAGCGACAATCTTCCCAGTTCGGGATAGCGTTTTTTCTTTTTTTTTTTTTTTAAACCTTTGATTCCCACTCTGAATCCTATGCTAGCACCTCCGTCATGAGGAGTAGTGGAGAATGTGAGAGTCCTCAGTAAGCTGACATCCACGAGGATTGTTCTACCACTTAAGTTTCCGCAGAGTCTAAGGGAAAGAGAATAAGGACCTTTACTTACACAATTTCTCATTTTCATTCATTTCATCTTGGCTGCTACCTGTATAGCCTTACGTACATTGTACCCTAAACATGATGTGTGGTATTGTACCATTTAGAAAACCTGATGATAAGGTTTTGTTATTTTTTTTTACTATTATTTTTATTATTTCAGAATAAACCTAAAAGCATTGAAATCAACTTTCGAAGAACTTTGATTTTTTTCAAACTGGGTTGTATTTTCCTTTTTGGTTTATACCAACGAATTATATATATATATAGATATATATATATATATATATATATATATATATATATATATATATATATATATATATATATATGTGTGTGTGTGTATATATATGCATATATATATATATATATATATATATATATATATATATATATATATATATATATATATATATATATATATGTATATATAATTTTGATATGCATGTACATGAATGAGATTCATAGCCTTTCGCACCCAATAATTCAGTTACTTATAATTCTGATTTCCATAACTTCATATGCAATTTTAAACTATTATACTATAAAAAAAAATTATTCAGAGGCATAAATTACCCCTGTGTTGACTGGTATTTCTGGGTGTTCCAATAATTTGGCAACCAGGGAGGTAGCTATGTTCAGCTTTAATTTTAATTTTGAATCGCCCGACGATAAAATAAAAAGAAAGACTAATAAATAAATGAAAATAGATGATATCACTCACGCCTCAATATGTCCATCTGGGAGCCTCTCGATTGTCAGACGATCTCCAGGACAGAGTTCGTTGTCCGTCGTGAATATCATACTTGGGGACTTCCATCGAGAGAATAGCGATGCCTCTTGGTTGTTGGTGTTGATTTGGGAACTGTAAAAATAAATAAATAAATAAATAAATAAATAAAAAATTAGTCATACCTGATGTTAACGCCCAAGGGAATTTGACCGACACTTCTATTTATTCATATATTAATTTGTTATTTTATCAGTTTTTCCAACATTGATTTGTTAATCTATCAGTTTTTTCCAATAACCGATCTTCTCTTTCTGTATTTCCCCATTTCCCCTTTTCTATAATAGTTCCATTTGACAAATCGCTGTTTAGCTGTTTAGCAGTAGTGAAAGTACATAACTATTTTGCCACAGGGCAGGCCTTTAATATAAATAATAATATAATAATAATAATAATAAGAATTAATAATATACTTAGGAAGCAGGGGGGTTTGACCCTCTCTCAAGCATACTTTATTAAAAGTAATGGCTACTTCAGCAGCGTTACACTTGTAGAGATTCTTCTCTATTTTGCGAATAGCGGCTTTTTCAGTGCTACTTAAACAGGCTAGTAGAGCGCCTATAGAGGTCATGGTAAAATACAGGGTCAAAATAGGTGTATATATTTGAATATTACAGATAAACTATGATACCATAGTCATCAAAGTCATTAACGATTTTCTCTCTCTCTCTCTCTCTCTCTCTCTCTCTCTCTCTCTCTTTTTCTTAAAGAAGAGCTTTCGTCTGGAGCTGCCAGACTCCTCGGGCTGGGAAGCTGAGGGTGGACTGATCTGGTGCGGTGTCCGTCCTCCTTATATCTGTGGTTGACCAGCAGTGGGTCTGGGGCCCCATGCTTGGGTTTCTCCTATTGGCTGGTGGCGGGTGAGTCTTGTCTTCATTGGCTGCCTGAGCCAGGTCTCAAGCCCCACTTTCTTCGGGCCGATGGTTGCGTTGCAGCATATCCTGCAGCCGCCTGGACCTCCCCTAAGCGGCGCTGTAACATTGATGGGCGTTGCGCTACGCTGTGGACGTCACGGCTACTTAGATTTCCATCGGCTACAGGAGTACCTCGTTCGGGGGCGTTGTCATCCATAGAGTTGTCATGATCGGTGGTGTCATTGTTGGTGGCAGGTCTTCTCATAAAATAATATAATAATAATAATAATAAGATCCTCTGGGACTATGGTATCAGAACGGATAGGGTGATAGGCGCAAACAGACCAGACGTGACGTTGATTGACAAAGTCAAGAAGAAAGTATCACTCCTTGATGTCGCAATACCATGGGACACCAGAGTTGAAGAGAAAGAGAAGGAAAAATGGATAAGTATCAAGATCTGAAAATAGAAATAAGAAGGATGATGGGATATGCCAGTGGGAAATCGTACCCATAATCATAGGAAGGAACTAGGCACGATCCCAAGATCCCTGAAAAGGAATCTAGAAAAAACTAGAGGCTGAAGTAGCTCCAGGACTCATGCAGAAGAGTGTGATCCTAGACACACATAGTAAGAAAAGTGATGGACTCCTAAGGAGGCAGGATGCCAACCGGAAAGGAACCCCAAACTATAAATACCACCCAGTCGAATTGGAGGACTGTGATAGAGCAAAAAAAAAAAAATAAATAAAATAATAATAATAATAATAATAATAATGACAAAAAACAAGGGGAGGAAATCTGCCTCCCTCTAAACATGGGGTGCAGACTGACCCAAATAGAAAACGGGTATTTGAAATTTGTAGATTTAGATGTATACTCACCTGGATGTCGAAGTTTGCAAAGTTATGCCCTCTGGATATATCTGCGGGTAGTTTGGCCGTCTGCCAGTAAACTGTAGATAGGTTTTCGAGTGTGATGTTTTTGTTTGCAATCTATGAACAAAAGATAATAGAAAACATTATATACATATATAATGTGCATACATTGACAATGAAACAATTAGTAATTACTTATTGACACTTCATACTCAAAAAATCTGTGTTTTCCTTTGCGCTAATATCCCCCCTTCCCCCCCTCCCCCCCAAGTTCTGCAACGCCATTCATAAAAGAAGATTACTTTGACGCGGGTATTCTCCCTGAAATAAAATAAAATAAAAAGTAAAAATAGTTTTAGCACATACATACCTAGCTGTCCAGGTCTGGGAGGTTCCACCTTAGTAGCTTTTGGAGTGACGAATAGGTCTATGAATCTAGGGTTAACGGTACTATAAGTCGTCTTGTCAGTCCAAGTGGTATTCTCACCTACAACAAGACGATTTGTATTGATTCAAGGACACTCCGAAGATTTTCTTTATACTTTTCTTTATACTTTGTTAGTTTATTCAGATAAGTAAACTGACAGCTACATCTTCGGCGTGTAAGCATTAAAAAAAAGTGAGGACTGTCAGCGTAGCGGTTAACAAATATTAAAAAAGTGAGAAAATAAAGACAGTAGTCTTACCTTTACCGTAGAGGTAACGGAGTCGTCTTTCTGCAAGGCAGGACAACGTGTTCCTCTATCGTGATAGTTTCCTGGGTAATAATAGTATCCATGTTAGTACTACTCAGCAAGTAAGCAAAGGAGTACTAATAATAATAATTGGGGGGTGGGGGGTTGGGGGGGGGGGTAAAAAAATGTATGATAATTAACCTTTATGCCTCATATCTATCTTTATCTAGTTATATGATTCCCTTATTCTGAGTTTAGCTCACGTATGTCAGTCTTGTCAGGCTATAGGTCTAGGATTCCTGTTGTGAAGTATGCGCCTAAAAGCAAGTTTTAATATATTCAGTTCATCAGGTAGCTATAGATTTATTTGGTGTCCTTGGTGTCCATACTACCCTGGAGTAATGATGTGCTCAGAAATGATGCTCGGTGTAGAAAAATTATTGATGCCAGTGTTAGTAACTTAATTACAAAATTATAATGGTTTATAGCGAGTCAAACTTTAGTACGACATTAAGCAAAACAAAAATAACTTAAAGCACACATTTATGTGACCGTGTTATATCCGATAATCCTGGATCACCTCTTTGATTTTACCCTTTTGACAATTATCCATCTGGTATTCTTGAGGTTTCTGTTTACCTGATAACTTCTTTCCAACTGTATTTCATTCGTTCCTTGACAATGTCTTAGTAAAGACAAAAGTGCTGCTTGGATTTCTGCCTATCATTTTCCTGTGGTATTCACTTATATATAATAATATATATTATATATATATATATATATATATATATATATATATATATATATATATTGCAACGCACTATTTCATAGCTTTGAGTTAGTGTTTTTTCTTGATATTTTCTCATTGACATAAGAAGACTTATACATTAGGCGCAAGAGACGAAACATAGCACTGATACTCACGTCTAAATGGCCCTTTCATGCATGCTTCAGGGAGATTCTTGTTGCTTCCCTGTTGAAGTAAATTATTTTTGTCTGAATAACGAATTATTGATAAATATTTGTGTTGTATTTTGTAAATTACCTAGAACCATGTATTTGAAATGTAATGAAACATGGTATTCCTACTAGCATAGGCTAGCGTGTACACATATACACACTATATATATATATATATATATATATATATCATATATATATATATATATATACATATATATATATATATATATATTATATATATATATATATACACAAACACAAAAACAGGTAGTTTATAGTATGTCGTATCCAAAACATCTTAATCTTTTGCCAGCTCATAAATTTGCCTTGACATTATAGTTGTATTTGTGATAGTAACCACACACGTATTTTTTAAGACATTGATTTTGCTTAATTATAATTTTCTGAAGACAGCACTGTAATTGCATCACAGATAACTTTAGTTTAATAGACTTAGAAATTACTCTTACCGAAATCCAGAGTAGCAGGTAGACGCACTTCACAAGTTCGTTTCTGAACATCTTTTTTTCTCTCTCTCCCTTTCCTTATGGATTGTTCCAGAATCTGAATGAAATACCAAAAGGCTTGAGAAAGATAGGTGGGTGAGTGTCCGAATATATTTGCTAATAGAAACAGTAAGTTTATGTACTGTAAACATGATAAATATATTGTTTCATAACTGTATATAGTCTAGGTTCACATTTAAATGTTGTGGTGACAAATGTCACCTACAGAGAGAAGAGAGAGAGAGAGAGAGAGAGAGAGAGAGAGAGAGAGAGAGAGAGTGAGTTAATTTCTGTTTCAAGTTAATCACAGAGACGAATGATGCACTGGTTTAATTATACAAGCACTTATGTAAACCGCTTATCGTCAGCAACAGTATCCCGCAGTTGAATCAAAACTCCTGATACGTCTTGATGCCACAGAAACGATGTTGTAAACTACCAGCTCTCTCTCTCTCTCTCTCCTTCTCTCTCTTCTCTCTCTCTCTCACACACACACATATTTGGCACGTTCGGTATAGTCGCTTGTTGAATTTTCAAGAATGAAAACAAAAATGCTATGTAATGAAACTTTGACAAGGTAGCGGGCCTAAGTCCGTTTTAAAGTGTTGCCTTTTGCCTTTGGGGTTATTTGCGTCACATTCATATGAAATATTTTGTGCCATAAGTATTTTTTAAACCAAATAATGCATTTTCAGCTATTATGTATACGGTACAAGAATATTAGTAATTAAAGACTGAGTCTGTCTAATGAAAACAATATGATAATGCGCTAATTCAGCAAAACCTGTTCGCGGGGGAGGGGGGGGGGGGGGGGGATATATAATATATATATATATATATATATATTAATATATATATATATATATATATATAATATATATATATATTGTGTGTGTGTTTGTATGTGTGTGTATTTATTTAACCTAAAAGCAGTCGTTCCAGGGGAAAAGACAATAAGCGATCAAAGTACCAATCCTATCGGCCATAACTGTAAAATTTTAATGAATCAGCTGTCATATATCAGCCTAACTGTAGAATCTTAATGAATTAAGAAGTCGTTCCCTATTCAGGGGCCTAACCGTAGCCTTTAATGAAAATTAACCAGTCACATCCTATTCAGCCTAACTGTGAAATTGGGTGATTTCATGCAGTAAGACCTTTTTTTTTTTTTTTTTGGGGGGGGTTTAAATTTCTCGAGTGTTGCAGTGAGTCACAGAGTAGTATTGAACAACCAGTTGCACCACCATTTGTGTCAGAAGTTGCAAGAATCATGGCAGCAGAGTTATTGAGCTCGTGGGCGATGTGGCTTTGGGGTGACGTCTAAACCTGGTAGGCCACGTTGGCCATGTCCACGCAAAGACCCTACCCCTTTTAGCAGTGGCTACGTTTTTGTTATCGATTAAACTTTCTTTTTCATACCTAATTCTAAATTTGTGTGTGTGTGAGTGGGTGTGACGTGGTGGCGCAACTAGGTTGGTGGGCGTTCAGTGTATGGGGTTCTTTATGAAACTGTATATGTATATTTTTTGTAGGCGTAGAAACTGTTATATATATATATATATATATATATATATATAATATATATATATATATGCGTGTGTGTGTGTGTATTTATATAGCATTAGGACACTCCTTTTACTAAGGCTCTTTTGCGCGCCAGCATATAAGTCGATACTAAATCACTCTCGCTCTGATGGAGTTGTACGTATATTGTAATTGACAGTTAAATGAGAGATTTTTCTTTTTCTTGGTGGGCTGGATGTTGCGGGTGTTCATCAAGTAGCCTGCGCTATTTAGCTACTTCCTTTACAATAGCAGTTTCTCACACCAATGATGTATATGCAGAAGTGCGATCATAAAAAGTATATAACTTTCCTTCCTTTCATCCTACCGTCATCCATTTAGTACAAATACACATGAAATACCTACCCCAAAAATGGCCCCATATCTGCAAACTCTTTCATTTTACTTGTACCTCCATTCATATTATCTTTCCATCATTGCTGGGTCCACTCTCTCCTACAGTGGATTCATAGTGCATCTGCTTTGAGGTTTTCCTCCTGTTACAGCTTTCAAACCTATCTACTCTGTTTCCTTTCCAACGCTGAATGACCGCCTATAGGTCCCAGTGTTTCTGGCCTAAATTCTATATTCCATTCCTTTCTCCCACCATCCATACTAACTTTCATTGCTAACGTCCATTTTTAACTTTTCTTACAAACACTTTCGCATTCCTTTACCAGTCCACAAACTTTCACTTATACATACCCATTCCAGACCTCTTATCATATTTCATCTACATAGTACTATTTATATATAAAAGTCAGGGTTATATGCATGCATATATCTAAGACCCTCTTTTAAAATGGGCCAGTCACTCTTCCAGTATATATATCAGGGTAAGATTTGTTCTCACAATAAAAAAAAGGTAGTTCTTGCACCATGTAATCTTATCTCCCTTTATCAGTTTTATTATCAACTTTATCTGGGTAGATAAACGTATGTCTTGATCTCCGCTCATTATTCGTACCAATCACGTTGATCTGTCTACTTGACTGTACGTATATATTGTAGTTTTATATATTAAAAACTAAGGTATATGGTATTATTAAAATAATATTGGCTTAAGTGTAAATTTTATTAGTACAAAATAATACATTTGTTTATAGATCTATAATCTGGGCAAGACAACACCCCAGAGTACTATAAGCCTAAAGGAGTAATATATATTGTAAATCAGTCGAAAATTCCAGAGAATGTTTTTCCCTTATTTCGAAACTTCCTTTGCCAGGGTATTAGAAAATAACATTGGCCTAAGAGTCTTATATTAGTACAAAACAATACATTTATAGGTCTAGAATCTGGGTAAAGACAACACGCACGCAGAGTATAAAGGGCCTAAAAGAAAAAAAAGGGGAGTATTTTATTGTAAAATCAGTCTAAATTACCAGGAAAATTTTGTCCCCCTCATTTCGAAACTTCCTTTGCCGGGTATTAGAAAAATAACATTGGCTTAAGCGTATGACTTAAGAGTCTTATATTAGTATAAAACAATACATTTATAGGTCTAGAATCTGGTCCAGACAGCACGCAGAGTACTATAAGCCTAAAGAGTATTATTGTAAACCAGTCGAAATCCTAGAAAAATTTTCCCCTTATTTCGAAACTTCCTTTGCCAGGGTATTAGAAAATAACATTGGCTTAGGTGTATTTTAATTAGTCCAAAATAATACATTTATAGGTCTAGAATCTGAACAAGACAGCACGCAGAGTACTATAAGCCTAAAGAGTAATAGTGTTGTAAATCAGTCGAAATCCTAGAAAAAATTTCCCTTTTAATTCGAAACTTCCTTTGCCAGCCAGTCTAGGGACTCGTAGATGCCCGTGGAGTTGACAGCGCAGGTGGCCTGGACAAACCAGGGGCGTCTCAGGTCTCTGAGGTTGAGGGCGTCTGTGACGAAAGAAGGCGAGGCTGCCTGTGGTAGGTCTTGCTTGTTGGCCATAACGAGCAGTGGGCAGTTCTCGAGCTCTGCGTCCTGGCACTGAAGAAGGAATTAAATTAAATTGAATTATTGGAAGAAATCGTCATTACAGAGTAGTTAATTTTTGCTGTTATTTTGAATAGTTACTTTTTTAATTAAAGAAATCGTCATTACAGAGTAGTTCATTCTTACTGTTATTTTGAAGTAAATTTTTTTTTTTTATTAAAAATCGTCATTGCAGAGTAGATAATTTTTACTGTTATTTTGAATATCGTTACTTTTTGCATTAAAGAAATCGTCGTTGCAGAGTAAGTTATTTTTTTAACTGTTATTTTGGGGAAATATTTTCGGGGGTCCAAATTTTTTTTTGTATTAAAGGAAAATGGTTCTTGCAGTAGTTTATTTTTTTTATTGTTATTTTGAATATGTCAAGCGTCACTTTTTTTTGTATTAATGAAATCGTCATTACATAGTTAATTTTTTACTGTTATTTTGAATAGTGTTTTCTTTTCTTTGCATTATCGGTGATTTTTTTTGGTAAAAGGAAATAAATTTTTTACCATTTATGAATGATAACTGCCGTTTTTATCGCCATAGTCGTGATATGACCATTATTAAATAGTTTCCCTACTGATGTCTGTGATAGTACTAAGAAGCAGTAGCAAGAATGGCTTTGTATGTGAAACAGCAAAGACATTGTAAACGTGTTTAGTTTTCAAAGTGATAGACAGAGGGGGAAATTTAGGATACGACAGGGTTCGGCACCATAAAGAAACAAGATAGTAATTCAATGTCTTAGCAATTCATAATCTAGTCGAGTTGAGTCTACTCACCAAGATGTCTAATTCCTCCTTCGCTTCTGCTAGTCTCTCGGGGTCGTTGCAATCTATTACATAGATGATGGCGGAGGTGTTTTGGAAGTAATGCCTCCACAATGGACGAATCTTTGTCTGGCCGCCAACGTCCCACACAGTAAAACTTATGTTCTTGTACTCCACTGTCTCGACGTTGAAACCTGGAGAAAAGATCGATTATAAGGGATGGGACAATGTTTTATCCTTTTAACTGTGTCACTGTGACATTGACCACTTTTTATCGATAAGTATTGGGACATATTCTTCAATTGTGTCACTGTGACGTATGCCACTCTTTATTTTAATCTTTCATTCCTTTTATGAGGCTTTATTCTACATGAACTCACCAATTGTTGGAATCGTAGTCACAATTTCCCCCAATTTTAGTTTGTAGAGTATCGTAGTCTTCCCTGCGCCGTCAAGACCGACTATCAAAGAAAACGAATTATGTTAGAGAAAATTATTAGTATAAAAACTGAGCGTTCTTACGAAATTGTAATTATTGCAAGTGAATGATAATTAGGTTTAGTATTTAGTAGCTTAGCATTTTCATAAGACCAAGATGATTAAAAACTTCAAGTAACGGTAAGACTTAATTGACACAGGGCAGTAGAGAGGAAATGCCTACGTATTTATATACGATGACGTATCGTAACATCACCGTAAAATATATCAAATCATTATTAGTTAGGCTATTGTGCAGATTTTCATCGTAGTAACGTAATTGTGAATTATTCTCAATGAGTATTCATTGTTTTGTTTGGCTCTTATGACGAAATGCAAGTATGATTTTATAGAATTTAACTGAATAAAATAACCAGTAGCCTTTAGCTCCCTATCAAGCAAAGGTAGCTGACAAAACCTTACACATGGAAAATAATAATAATAATAATAATAATAATAATAATAATAATAATAATAATAATAAAATAAAATAATAATAATAATAATCATAATAACTAATAATAATAATTCTTACCCATTAATATCCTACAGGGTTTTTTGCTCTGTATCAAAGAGAGAATTCTAGTCAGAATGAGACCCATTGTTCAATATATAGGTACACAAAACTTGGGTTTGGTTTCGTACGAGCACTTTTCCAGAGGTTTTCTTTCACGTCACTTGCCAAAAACCAGTTCGTGAATAAACTCGGTGTCCCTTGCGATCAAAATCTGCTTCAGAATATATAGCTGAATCTGTTGTGGTTAACGTTTCTCAACTCGGAATATATATACTAGAATCTCCTGTGGCTAAACGTCGACGATCCACGCCGAAAACCTCTGTGGAGTCCTGGAAGACTTTACGGCAGTATATATGCCTAGAACTACCACCACGTATCCATTCCAACGTGTCTAGGGCCACGGATCAATCAATGTTGTCAACGGCCACTTCCTTCCCCAACCCCTCCAATCGTTCCTAACCCCCTCCCCCTCCCCCCTCTCTATTTTGTTCCTCTTCCCGTACTACGTTTTTACGGACCTGACTTCATCCCTTAGACGTTGCAACATGTTTCGTTATGCGATCGCCCCCGTTTCACTGGTGACCGTTGTCGTAGCAAAAGCGAATGAGGGGTTGGGGCTGCATTAATTTCTAATATTGTGTAAATATCAATAGTTTGAAATTTAAAAAATCCAGTTATGCCTCGGATTTAAAATGATAAATTCTTAAATAAAACACATATACTATATACCCCCCACAACTCAAGCAGAAGACACTTCTCTGAACAGGGGGTTTCTAGAGATTATATATATATAGATATATATATATATATATATATATATATATATATATAACATGGTCAGTGCCATATTTTGGCTGCTAATTCGAGGATGAAACCAATGTTTATAATTTCCCAAATACCCATTAGCATCATGTCAAACCTGCTGGCTTGGAAAAACTGGTGTATCCTTTCCAGTGCTTCTCATAACATCTGTACGATCCTTTTTAAGTCATTGTGCCGTCCATATTATTATGAATATGTTACACGGTTTTCCCCGTTCTGTAGCCTTCCATTATTCCCACGATCTTAAAATACTCAAACACTCAGACTCATTCATTCTTCCATACGTAGTACTAGCCATTATCTGTTCCACTGTTTTACATATCTCACCCTTTTCATGTACCTATTCTTATGCCACATATACTGTGCTTAGTTGATAATAAGTCCCAGTGCTTGGGCTTGTCCCTGAATTTCATAATCCATCCATAGTTGATCTTACCAGCTTCAGTTTTTTTTTTTTTGCATTAAAAATTCACCCTTCATTTCATCATGCACTCCAACCCATGTCTCCGAAAGAATCCAAAGTTTCTCCCTTGACTTTTACACACACTCCAGTACTTTCCACTTATTTTAATCTCAATTTTGCCATATATTTGGTTTCTTTTTCCTCCAACTTCACTCAGTAAAACGTAGGATGTTTGACCAGACCTTTTTTTTGTCCCGTACTACATTTCAACGGCAAGAAATTATAATAAAAATATCGTTAAAACACCCTCTCTTTCTTTCCTAAGTAGACATATGATGATTTATTGTCACACAAAAAGACACGTTGCTTTATTAATCAATTTTTAGGATATGAAACGGTAGTATTCCCTCAAGTGGTAACTCTTAGTCACAAAATAATAAACTAGTCTTTTATACAGTACATTATGTGATATGACAATACTATACCCGTTTACATTTAACATTATTTTATCCACAGTAAGTCCTTTTATACCTATATATATATATATACTATATATATATATATAGATATATATATATATATATATAGGGGAGAGTGGGGTAAGATGATCAGGTGGGTAGATGATCACCCCCTTCTCCTGTAAGAAGCAAAGAAGAGATTGACTTGTGCTGCCACCTACTAGTTCCTTTATAAACTAGCAGTATTCTGTGAAAAACATGATGCGCTCAAGAAGCATGTTTGTGGATTATCACAAAAAAACTTAATTTTGACTCCCAGAGTAAAAATTCGGAACAACAGGCCATTTCACCTTTTTCTCTACATACTAGAGGTAAGTTTGATTTCATTAGTTGCATGCACCTTTAAACCTTTGTGTAATATTACCCTCATTCAGTTTTTGCATAATACGTTGTTTACATATCATCTTGATCATCTTAATGAAAATGGTGGCAATGGGGTACGATGATCACTTGCAGGTGGGGTAGGTTTGAGCAGCAGGTGATCATCTTTACCCAATATTAATGCATCACTCTCAAAACTTTTCAGACATGAATTATGTATAATAAATCATTATATGATGATTATAAGATATTAAACTATATATTAAAATTTAAACTAAATTAGGCGTACTATTATAGTATGACATTCCATGTATTTATTTAACATATAAAAGTTTTATGTACATAATTTTATACGTTTTTTTCAGGTCAAATGCCCGACAAGCCTGTGCTGAAGGTGGAAAGTTTAAAACAGTTGCACGTGAATATAAAATTACTCGAATGACTTTGAAGAGATTCTTTGCAAAATATCAAAAAGATGGACCACAAACATTAGTAGGATACAAGAACCTAGCACAGATAAAGTTTGTATTCAGCCAAGAGCGAGAACAGGATTTGGCATCTCACATAATAGCTTTATCTGATCGGTACTATGGACTAAGCACTGACAAAGTTAGGTCTTTGGCCTTTGAATTGCTAAAAAGGAATGATATCAACATGCCTAAAAAACTGGCTTGAAGAAGAGAAAGCTGGTAAAGACTGGTTTCGTTTGTTCAAACACGTCACAGTTTATCAGTTCGTCAACCAGAAGCTACTTCATTGGCACGAGCAACAGCTTTCAATTTCTCATGTTGAATTAAATAAATTTTATGATAATCTGGCTAAGGTTATGGACAAATACAAATTCCAACCTCAGGATATCTACAATTTGGATGAAACAGGGTGTCATACAGTGCAATCCCCTGGAAGGGTTGTCACCAAAAGAGGACGAAAACAGCTTGGGTCAATCACCTCAGCAGAGCGTGGGGAGCTAGTTACCCTGGTATATGTGGTCAGTGCAACTGGGAATGTCATACCTCCTATGTTTATCTTTTCACGTGTGCATGTCCGAGATCACATGCTGAATATGGCACCACATGGATCTGTAGCAGCTGCAAATAAATCTGGTTGGATAACAGAACAGATCTTCCCAAAGTTTCTGTTACATCTTGTGAAAAACACACGCTGCACAAAAGAAAAACCAGTTCTCGTACTTATGGATAACCATGAAACTCACATCAGTCTTGAAGCTTTTGATTTTGCCAAAGGGAATGGCATAATTTTGCTAACCATCCCACCTCACACATCCCACAAATTACAGCCGTTAGACAAGACAATCTATGTGCCCTTCAAGAAAGCATATTCTCTATCCATGGATGCTTGGATGCGCTCACATCCAGGGAGAACAGCATCCTCCTTCATGAAATACCTCGTTTTGTGAAAGAAGCTCAATCAATTGCAATGACAATTCCTAATATCATATCAGGTTTCGAAAAGACTGGCGTTTTCCCATTCAATCGTAACTTGTTCACAGACCTTGAATTTGCTCCATCTATTGTTACGGATAAACCAGATCCTTCCAGCATCTAACCAGATGTTCCGAAAGTCCAGTCACATGACAAAGACTCTAGTGAAATCATTTTACAAGAAATCCCTAACCAAATTTTTTCTGGGGAAAATCCACAGGCAAATGTGAAGGATGATATCATAAACCAGAATATAACTTCCCCTATCCCTGGTACATCAACTTGTAAGAATACTAGCTATGTCTCTCCGGCTGATATACTCTCTTTTCCAAAAGCAGCTGCACGTAAAAGGACCAAGCAGGGTGGTAGAAAGAAAGGTAGCACAAGGATTCTCACAGACACTCCTGTTCGCAATGATATAGCAGCTGCCAAAGAAATGAAGGGCAAATAAAAGCAGAAAATAATTTGTCAAAATCTCGAAACAGAATTTTTTCAGGAAACTCTGCCATCTTCTGATGATGAAGATGATGTTGACATGCAGTTAATAGCTGGAGGATAGCTCTGATGGGAGGAACAGAATGATGATGATATTATTGAAGGTGACTTTGTCATAACTGAAAGTAGATGGCAAAGCTCGTTCTTTACTCTACATTTCCCGTGTTGATGTCATTGATAATGATGGCTATGAAGGCTGTTTTCCTTAGAAAGATTTCAAACCAAGTTGGTTTTGGCGTTGGGAGGCCATCATTTGTAGTTGATGAAGAGGACTGTCACTCTTTCTCAAAAGAAGATGTGATAAGAAAATTACCCATTCCTCAGTATCTCAAAGGCACCCGTCGAATGTTAAACCAGCTTGTATTCACTATCAATCTGAGTAAATGGGATTTGAAATATTAAAGCTACTTCTAAATATGTTTAACTGTAAAGCTCTTATTTTCTTAGAATTTACTATTTCCAAAATATTTGTAAGATGCAAACAGTGCACAAAATATGAACTACCACCAAATATTTGCATTTATTTTTATAGTCATTGTTTTTGAAAGAAGATATTCTTTTTTTGGTATATATTTTTCAAATCAGGAACATTTGTTACTTCATATAATTTGCTGTGCTAAAATAATGTTTTTATGTTATTAGTATTATGAAAAGTTTTCCCACTTGGATGATCATTTTTACCCCACATCAAGGTGATCAACTTACCCAACCTGAGGGGCAAGTTGAGCATTTTGAAAATTTTTTTTTGAAACAAACATTTCATTTACTTCCTCTTTACCAAACAATTTTGTATGTGGATGGAAGACAGGTATATGTATGAAGTATTATTGTACAAATAAACAAAGCCATTTTGCATTATTAGTTTTCCTTCCAGAAGTCAAAATGTGAAAAAGTGATCATCTTGCCCCACACTCTCCCCTATATATATATATATATTGTGTGTGTGTGTGTGTATCTAATAAAAGGAGCCCATAAAAACACCAAAATATAGAGAGAAAAGTACTATATTTCAGACTGCTGTCTCCCTCTTCAGGTAGATTCATCTACCTGAAGAGGGAGACAGCAGTCTCTGAAATATAGTACTTTTCTCTCTATATTTGGTGTTTTTATGGGCTCCTTTTATTAGATGGAATTCTGTTGTTACAGAACATTTTTAAACCAGTCAAATATATATATATATATATATATATATATATATATATATATATACTATATATATATATATATATATATATATATATAAAGGTCAGTCATGTTAAAAAGTCCAAAGTACATAATTTTATTCAGTTCTTCACTTGGTATAAAATGTACTGTACTGTATATTGTATATACAATATATATGGAATGGAATATAAAATTCAGGCCAAAGTCTATGACCTATGAGGTTAATCAGCTATGAAAGGAAAATTGAGAATAAAAATAGGTTTTATTCTATACGCTTATGACAGCCCATTCAGCAATAATGCACTGCTAGGATAAGGCTTACTGAAAGATAGGTTGTTTGTATCCATGTATGAACTTGACCTTACAACTTCAGAGAATGTATCATGCAATCAATTGTTAATGTGAAGGTAACAAAAATACACCAATTCATAAACTTATTTAATGGAAAGGAACACTCCAGTACATTTGACTTCACATTTTTATCATGATGAAAGCAATAAAGTTAAAAAAGAACAACAAAATAACGAGATGTACCAATCCATAATATAAAACAAAGCTAAGCCGATCACCAGTAACCAGTTAAACGCAAAAAGCATATTTCAAGAATGATCGAAGTACTTCCTCATTCTTCTTATCTGGAATTAATATTCATCTGGAATAATAAATACATTTTGATGACGAAAATCAGCTAAACAAGAGTTAAGGAGTAACTACAGACTATGATGAGTCATCTAAACGTGTTAACAATCTTTACACATCACCCTGAATCATGAAAAATATCAACAAAATAAGATATTTAAAACTTGTAAAGCATTAATTTTTTACACAACCTATTTGTGCATCTATATGGATCTCACATTTCAAAGCTTGGTGAGTTGGCACATGCATATCACACTCATTCTTCCTGTATTTAGTCTGTCCTTGCTTTTCCTGAGAGATTAAAGCCATTTCTCTTTCCTTCCTCTTTTGGAGTTGTTTTGTGATCACCTTGGTGACATTCTCCTCCCACTTTTTTTTGTAGCATCACATTATTGTTTACATGGCATTTGAGTGTTTGCAAGTGGTTAAGCTTCTATATCTTAAGTTACCTCATATTTTTTCCCTATCTTCAGCCTTTTAAGTAATATGGTTGATGAACAAAAAATTGAAATTTTATATCTTACACTATATTGACAGCTAACTGATTGTCACATTTATCAAAGGCATACTTCAACACACTTCTTCTGATATTATGTCAGAACATTTTCTTCTCGTGTCTTGGCTCAGATAAGGAAATTGAGAGGTCTTTAAAGGCTCCCCATGCAAAAGGTTGATGTCACCAAATGAAACAGATCCTCAAAGATATGCCCTCTTAGAACAAGAAAGTGCAAACGATTACTCATGTTGTGCATATTTATGCTAGTGAGGATCACAGTGGCTGGCTTTTGAAAGCAGGTACATATTCACTCGAAGACCACTCAAAACTAAGGAAGGCATTAGTAACAAGCTATCAAGCAAGGATAACCAAATTAGTTTTTATATTTATAGCTATAACACTAACTATTCAAATAAAAAAATAACTATCACATGGTTGTCACACAATACTTTTATAGGGCTGGAGCGCAAAATACTATTTGTGTACAGTCATCAGTGAAAAGCACTTCAGGTACATAACAACGAACTCCAGTATTTGGTAATGCAATGGCATACACAGCAAAGTATATCCTTAGTAGTAACATTGATGGCACAGCCTAGACATAACTATCTCTCAACAACATAATGCAACACAAGTTTTTTTTTTAATTCCTTTTAAAGTCTGTACTTTCATGGAAAAATCATGCTCATTTTGAAATCAACAAAGCACTCTGCAAGGTTACAAGAAGTCCAGTTTTATAGTAAGTTGGTACCTATAGTTAAAAGTTTTTTTTTTTTTTTTTTTTTTTTTTGCATTATATGCTCAGAAAACAGCGTTGAAAATCTACAAGAATTCTGAGAAAGGACAGGCGAGATTAATTTTTATGGCATAATCAATGAATCAGAAACCGTAAAGACCAGAAAGCCATAAATCATAGCTATCATAACCCTGAAGAGAAAAATTTAAATAAACTTTTACTAGGCTTTGGGGTATACAGTATTCAGTTTTAAGTAGTCATTAATTATTATTGACCAAAAAAAAGCACAAATAGCACATTTGTTTCAAGTATACATAAATATAATTTTCTCAATTCTAAACAAACTAGGTAATGTATTCCCATCAAAATAATTTACCTCGGACTAAAACCTGTTACATAACATTCCTGATTATTCTGGAATGTTGTTATATTTAATACTGATAAAACACTATATCAGTCATTGCTAAGAAAATACATACACTTAAGTACTTACTACCATACTATTTCCAGGTCTATTACAATTCATCATGAATCATGCATAATTTATTAAGATTACAGGTTTGAAAATTATGATCAAACCAAGGTTGCAGTTCTTCCCAATAGCACAACACACTTTCACACTTTCCTGGAATTGGTATAGGCTGACCTTCGAAGAAAGTTCCCACTTTGTAGGTAGATCCACAGCTGCATAAAAGAGAAATCCATTTAGTAAAAAAAACAAAAAACAAAGGAAGGTTGGTTATGGCTTTCAGGTTGGGATATACGTAGTGGCCATTTCCTTAGCATTTCTTACAGTTTCAAGCTATCTGTAAATTTAATTAAACAATTTTCTTCTGTTTTGTCCTCTTAGATACTACTAACAAACCAGTGTCTTCATACTTCATAGTTTCCGTGAATTCACTCGTTTTGGTTTTCTCTGTAGTACAGTACTATTACTGTTTTACACTTTGCATTCTAATTGTCACTAACTAATATTCATTAATGTACAGAAAACATCGAATTACCTAATTTTCAGGTATCTGTAAGTCTTAATCAACCAGACCCCACAATAAACCATAATTAAATTAAATATTCTGTAAAATTATCAAGTAGTTTAAAGCACTTCAACTTCCAGTTCTGACTCCTGCCTCCTGTCTGCCTTCAATAATAATAAACATCATGTTACACAAGTACACATAGAGTACCGTACTTTAAAACTGTGTCTGACATTCCTTTGTTTACCAAGAACCAGCTTCAGTGCTAAGCTAGTAGTATATGTATCCAAGGAAAATTAAAACGTTGCTAACATGCATATGGTGTACTCTTTGTACATACACTTAGTTTGTGATTGCAATTATGTACGTTTACTTCATGCTTAAACTGAACTTCTGAGCTTTATATTATAAAAGAACAACTGTTGTTTAACATTTATTCAGAGTATGCTACTATAATTCACTATATAATGTCTATATGAAATAAAACAGATCTCAAGCAAGCCTGAATGGCATTTTGATGTTTCTGTAAGAGGACAAAGAAATTTTGAGTTACACATCATTATATAAATAATAACTGTTGAAACTGCAAAGAACCATCTGGCCATGTAAGCAACTTGTTTACAACACCATGAACAATAAAACAGTCACAATACTCATTTTCTGAAATTCTATTAAGCCACTAACTGGAATCATTTTTCCAGATAAGTAATAGAAAAATAATGAAATATAATCCTAAAGAATTTGCCCAAGGTGAATAAGTGCTGATATAAACCAAATGAAAAGCTGGAAGTAACCAAAAATAAAGCAAACAGATCATTACCTGTACAAAACAACAGCTAAATTGGCTGCAAAAGGTGACACATAACTAGTTTTCCATATTCTCTCTTTCATTTCTGCAAAGTTATCATGCCGCAGGTGCTGGGATGGTTTGAATATTCCCAAACGAGTCAAAACCTGTAAAATCATAAAATTAATTACAACAATTGTTACATATCATTGGTTTATTTTTCCTGAATTTTCTTTACCCTTTTCCAGATGCAATAGCTGTTTTTCAACATAAATATCTTCAGCACATCATTCTGATATTGTTTCATTGTTTTTCATTTCAGATGTACATTTTTATTCAGATTACAAATGAAACCCAAATTAGCATTATATGAAAAATAAAATACAGTGCTACCCCACTTTTTAGTGCTTCACTTTGTTGCGAATTTTTGTGGAACATATTTTTCATGTTTCTGCAGAAACTTTCACTAATTTATGAAATTTTCTATGGGCCGTATCTCTAAAATTATCACAAGTTTGCTTTATTTCAAATTAAATTAAGCAGTAAACAGTTAAAATAAGTAGTTATAAGCACTTTAGTTTAAGGGGTACATACATGGTATTTGGCCGTTATAAGCAGTTATAAGTAAAAGAGGTTTTGCATTTCCGTGGTGGGTTTTGGAACCTATCCCCGTGAAAGTGTTGTAGCACTGTAACAGTCGGCACCAAAAAAAAAAAAAACCATCTCCAAGTTCAAATACAATAAGCCAAAACAAGGTGTGTTTTACCACAGATAAGTTGTAGATCCCCCAAAATGTAAAAAGGTTAAGTTGTTTAACCTGACTACTGAATCATACTTTTACAATCCCATTTCGCTGACCAAGTACCAAAGGCTGTTTTTAAATGAGTAAGAATATGAATCGGTGCAAGTTGGCGTTGATCGAAGGTACTGCATGAGAAGTAAAATGCAGAAAGCAATGCAGCTGGGAATGAAATGGACATCGTAAAGACCCTTTAGAATAACCTAAATGGACAAATATTCATAACCAAGAAGTAATTTAGCTCAGTACATGCTAATGCTAAAAACCTTTGAAGATAGGTTTTCAACAATGCATTTACATTACCTGGAAAATTGTCTTGTCATGGGCAAAGTTAAAAATTCCTTGAGGAGCAGCTTTTCCTGTGATAACTGTGCTCCTGAAATAAAAGCAGCAGTATAAAATTAATTTATGCTTTTGCTAAACCATCACTACAATATACATTGTATTAAATTTAAGCAGTACTGTACAGGCAGTCCCCAGGTTATGACGGGTTCAGCTTACGACGTTCCGAGGTTAAGGTGCTTTTCAATTATATTCATCAGAAATTATTTCCACGGTTACGACGCCTACAACGCTCATCTGGCAGAAGAAATATGACACCAAAAATGCAAAATAATCAATATTTGAAGTTTTTTTTTTTTAAAGAAAAATAAAAATGCAATAATAATGCAGTTTACATAGTTTTTTAATAAAACCCAAACCCAAAGCATTAAAAGTAAGGTTTTCTTAGGATTTTTGACGATGTTCCGGCTTACAACGATTTTCGGCTTACGACACATCTCCAGAACAGAACCCCCGTCATAACCCGGGGATTGCCTGTATTAATATTTATCATAGCCTTAAAAAAATTAATACTGAAGAATGAAGCAAATATTCTAAAAGATAACAATAGCTATAACTAAGTATTCAGAGGATACTCAATTAAAGTCATGCTCTCAAAACTTACGAAAATGTCTGTAGATGTTGTTCATGGTCTCACAAGCAGTTTCCAAGTTCAGGGGTGTGCCATAACTATCTTCATAGTAATACTTCAGGTCCTGGTGATACTCCATAACCTAAGTACATTCAGAGACAAAGACTTGAGTATTAAAAAAGAGTTGCTTACTGTTAATGTACAAAAAGTTAGAGTGCAGGAAGGTGTGTATTAATTACAAAATTACAATCAGAAGATGATAGAACTGCATCTATAACAAAAGAAAATACCAATGCACTCTTCCACAAGTGAACAGTAGGAAATCACTCAAAAGTGTAACAGGGTCTTTATTTAAAAGTTAGATGACACACATTTATAGTAGTAATGTAGGTATAGCAGATTCACTGACTTTTAATTAACACTCCCCCTACACTGTATACTTTGAGGAAGATCCTTAGAAGGTTCAGTGACTGATACCTCTTGTGATTTATATAAATATATATTTATTTAATTTCAAGAATGTCCTAGGGAGGGATGTAACCAGCCCGAGGAAGAGTCTACTTAAGACTCAGAGGTCTGGAAAAAAAAAAAAAAAAAAAAAGCAAACAAACCCTATTAATAATAATAACCTAGGGAGGGACTGGAAAAATAACAAAAAATATCCCATTAACAAGAAACAAAATCCTGTGATGATACTTATTCCTTCATTACTCTGCACACAAACTGTGGGCCATGACAAAGGAAGTGCAGATTCTGAAAAGGTGCTGACCTTTACGTCCATCATGAGGTGGGAAGATCATATTATATAAAAAGGAAGCGGCTGAAAGATGTCTGATGAGAGAGAACAAGGAGCTGTTTATGAGAAAAGCAGTACGTAGATATGAAGTACTGCAGCAGGACAAAGACCAGTAAGAAAGCCAAAAAAGTCATGGAATATCTGAGGAATATATCTGCAGATTACAATTAACATATAGGGAGAAGTATCTATCAACACAGATGAAAATAATGTACCATACAAAAAGATGACCTTCATAACTTTGACAGATATAAAGACACAATGACTGTTCAAAAAAAAATTAATATTAATACAGTAATCCACCATGAGAATCTCTGAGGCTGAACTACATGAATGCATCATTGGAATCTCAAATGGTTAATGGATAATCTTCAAATATTAATTATTAAAAATAGTTTTGTCATTTCAAGAAATAATCTTTACTGCAGTTGCCTCTTTCATTTTCAACAGACACTCATGATAGCCACAATATCTAGTTCCACTTAGTTGTATGTTTATGAAATGACATAATTTATACTTAATCATGATTTTTCCTATGTTTCTTAATGGTAAGTTCCACTTAAAACCTGGAAAACAGCAAATAATATAAACTTCAATTAGAAAATAATATAAATATGAATTAGCAAATAATAGAAATATGAATTAGCAATTTAAAACAAAAGTACACAGAAGATGCACAAACCTCAAAATCTTCAGAAGAGAAGGAAGAACACCAGGGACTCTTTCGATTTGGCCACCAGGCAGTTTCATAACGACACTCATCATAAATTGACTCGATCTGTCCTGTGATAATGAATTGTAAAAATTAGATTTTCTGGGCTTGGCCATGTCGCTCCGTGAAATAGGTTCCTTAGCATATTTCTAAGGTAAAATATTGTTATAATACCAGAGAACCGTTAAATTGGAAATGCCAGAATATTCTGGCTCACTCACCTTTATTAGAAGGTGTCGGTATGGTTTCTTTGGGGAGAGTGAAACCACTACCACGGGTCCTTTTTCAATTAGCCTCTCCCTACATCAAAAAACCTCAAAAAGAGAGGAGCCGACCTAAGGCTCACTACCTGCTACCGTGTAGGTAGCGCCTCTGATGTCATTCCTTTGATAGCACTACTTCGCTGCACACGCGTTTTATTTTGCTGTGTTGTGTTTCTCGCTTTTTTGGAATTTTATTTCACCATGGATCATCAATCTGCTTCTGCATCCAAGTTAAGTACTGCTATTATAGTTGACACTATTTAGGGGCTGCCTTTGGCATGTTTAACCGAATTATTTAGGTTTTTATGAGTCGACGACCCACGCGGCGCCGGCCCCGAGCCACCATAGCAGCATGCTCCTTTGTGTCTCCTCCTTTCTTGTCTCACATGGTCTGCTTGAATTATTATAGCAGTATTGTTATGTCATTAATTTTTTTATTATTATTGGTGATGCATTATTGACGATTGTGTCTCTACACGGGGGATTCGGGGACCACCAAACACGTGTTCCCGTTTTGTAACCTTTCGGAACCCGACCGATCCAGTTTTTATGCATGCATGTTCCTTTTGGTTAGGTTACCTTCTTAGGCTTTGTGAGACTATGCTAGTCCTACTTTTAGTCCTAGCGTACCCTGGCTGCCTGTCCCGCGTTTATTCGTCACGACACTAGGCCAGCTGCTCGGAGTTTCTGGGTCTTGACCACCCTTACCGGTTGGTCATACCTAGTCCCTCCAGGATGTTACTCTTTCTCTTCATCTCATTTTATTTCCTTTCCCCCCTTGTATACTGTAGATTTCATTTTATTTTCTCATTGCTGTGAGTCGGCTTCGGTTGGCCTATAAGCCTTCCTTTCACCTGGCCTTCTTCACCTCGTGGGTGCCCGCACCCAACCGTGAGAAGTCCAGGCGATCACATAGTAGCCACCATGCTACCGCACCTCGCCCTCCCCCCCAACCATCTCCCATCCAGGTGGGGTGATATCTCGCTCACGTTGTCACTGACAACTGATCCGATTTACCCCTCGGGGGTGGAGGGAGACCCCCACGGGGACCCAACTTGTGCGGGTGGTGCTACCCAGCCGTTCTCATCCCAGAGTAGGGGAGGAGCTCGGCTCTGCCCAGCCTCGGCCGGCCACCAGGCTCGGGTGAGCTTGGCTTCCCTTGGCTCTCTGGGCCATACCCTTGCCCTCAGTCACTCCCTCCCGCCCGCTCTGGCGGAATAAAAAGGATTCCGGCATAGCCGCATTCCTTGAGGGTGATGACTATGCGGAGGCTCCAGCCTCCGACGGGCTTACATTATTTCATTTTATCACCTATAATTTTCTTTGTATTTATCTTAGTTTTACTCTCGAAGCCAATGGGCTTCTCTGGGAGCTATACCCCTCCCTTTTAGTTTAAGTGTTATGGCGGAGTCACCAAGCTCCGCCGCCTCACCCGATCTCTCCCATCTCGACACCCGGTACCTGCTTGGACTACT